>NW_024116126.1:0-110483 GCF_003073215.2 Triticum urartu | reverse complement strand
GGAGTGAGGGAGTCCTGGATTAGGGGGTCTCCGGACAGCCGGACTATATCCTTTGGCCGGATTGTTGGACTATGAAGATACAAGATTGAAGACTTCGTCCCGTGTCCGGATGGGACTCTACTTGGCATGGAAGGCAAGCTAGGCAGTACAGATATGGATATCTCCTCCTTTGTAACCGACCTTGTGTAACCCTAACCCTCTCCGGTGTCTATATAAACCGGAGGGTTTTAGTCCGTAGGACAATAGACAATCATTCCATAGGCTAGCTTCTAGGGTTTAGCCTCTCTGATCTCGTGGTAGATCTACTCTTGTACTACCCATATCATCAATATTAATCAAGCAGGACGTAGGGTTTTACCTCCATCAAGAGGGCCCGAACCTGGGTAAAACATCGTGTCCCCTTCCTCCTGTTACCATCCGCCTTAGACGCATAGTTCGGGACCCCCTACCCGAGATCCGCTGCTTTTGACACCGACATTGGTGCTTTCATTGAGAGTTCCTATGTGTCGTCGCTGTTAGGCTTGATGGCTCCTACGATCATCGATAGCGATGCAGTCCAGGGTGAGACTTTTCTCCCCGAACAGATCTTTGTGTTCGGCGGCTTCGCATTGCGGGCCAACTCGCTTGGCCATCTGGAGCAGATCGAAAGCTACGCTCCTGGCCATTAGGTCAGGTTTGGAAGCTTAAATTGCACGGCCGATATCCACGGAGACTTGATCTTCCACGGATTCGAGCCCCTGCCTTGTGCGCCACGCGGTCACGATGAGTACGATTTAGCTCTATCATCGGACCGTATTCAGGAGATCGCACCGGCAGCCGCTTCGAGCCTCAATTCGGCCATCCATGGACGGGTGGATAGACCCCTGAAACGTCTCCAACGTATCTATTATTTTTGATTGCTCCATGCTATATTATCTACTGTTTTGGACTATATTGGGCTTTATTTTCCACGTTTATATTATTTTTGGGACTAACCTATTAACTGGAGGCCCAGCCCAAAATTGCTGTTTTTTGCCTATTTCAGTGTTTCGGAGAAACAGAATATCAAACGGAGTCCAAACGGAATAAAACCTTCGGGAACGTGATTTTCTCACCGAACGTGATCCAGGAGACTTGGACCCTACTCCAAGGAGTAAAAGAGGAGGTCACGAGGGTGGGGGCATGCCCCCCCTAGGGCGCGCCCCCTGCCTCGTGAGCCCCTCGGTGCTCCACCGATGTACTCCTTCCTCCTATATATACATACGTACCCCCAAACGATCAGAACAGGAGCCAAAAACCTAATTCCACTGCCGCAACTTTCTGTATCCACGAGATCCCATCTTGGGGCCTGTTCCGGAGCTCCGCCGGAAGAGGGCCGTCATCACGGAGGGCTTCTACATCATCCTAGCCCCTCCGATGAAGTGTGAGTAGTTTACCTCAGACCTTTGGGTCCATAGTTAGTAGCTAGATGGCTTCTTCTCTCTTTTTGGATCTCAATACAAAGTTCTCCCCCTCTTTTGTGGAGAACTATTCGATGTAATCTTGTTTTTGCGGTGTGTTTGTTGAGACCGATGAATTGTGGGTTTATGATCAAGTCTATCTATGAATAATATTTGAATCTTCTCTGAATTCTTTTATGTATGATTGGTTATCTTTGCAAGTCTCTTTGAATTATCCGTTTGGTTTGGCCAACTAGATTGGTAGTTCTTGCCATCGGAGAAGTGCCTAGCTTTGGGTTCGATCTTGTGGTGTCCTTTCCCAGTGACAGAAGGGGCAGAAAGGCACGTATTGCATCGTTGCCATCGAGGATAAAAAGATGGGGTTTATTTCATATTGCATGAATTTATCTCTCTACATCATGTCATCTTGCTTAAGGCGTTACTCTGTTTTTAACTTAATACTCTAGATGCATGCTGGATAGCGGTCGATGAGTGGAGTAATAGTAGTAGATGCAGAATCGTTTCGGTCTACTTGTCACGGACATGATGCCTATATACATGATCATGCCTAGATATTCTCATAACTATGCTCAATTCTGTCAATTGCTCAACAGTAATTTGTTCATCCACCGTAGAATACTTATGCTCTTGAGAGAAGCCACTAGTGAAACCTATGGCCCCTGGGTCTATTCTCATCATATCAATCTCCATCACTTTAATCTTGCTTTGCTTTTTTACTTTGCTTTTACCTTTTACTTTGCATCTTTATACCAAAAATACCAAAAATATTATATCTATCAGATCTCACTCTCGTAAGTGACCATGAAGGGATTGACGACCCCTAATCGCGTTGGTTGCGAGTACCTATCGTTTTGTGCAGGTACGAGGGACTTGAGCGTGGCCTCCTACTGGATTGATACCTTGGTTCTCAAAAACTGAGGGAAATACTTACACTACTCTGCTGCATCATCCCTTCCTCTTCGGGGAAAACCAACGCAAGCTCAAGACGTAGCAAGAAGGATTTTTGGCACCGTTGCCGGGGAGTCTACGCAAAAAGTCAACATACCAAGTACCCATCATAATCCCTATCTCTCGCATTACATTATTTGCCATTTGCCTCTCGTTTTCCTGTCCCCCACTTCACCCTTGTCATTTTTATTCACCCTCTCTCTCTATCCTCCCTCTCTATTTGCCTCTTTTGCCCGCTTGCCTTTTTGTTTGCTCGTGTGTTAGATTGCTAGTTTGTCGCGATGGCTCAACCGAGATTTGGTGATCTTCACCTTAAAAGGTTAGAGGAGATCGAAACCAACGTTAGGAAGTTTATGGTTTTGCAATTTGAGCATAATAATTTCTTTAGAAACGAGTTTAAGGAACAAAAAAGTTTTATGAGTTATATGAACAAAGAGCTAGATGATATGTCTAAAGAATTTGATGGTATAAGATCCCAAATTGCTCATCTCGAAAAGATGACTGCTGAAATTACGGATATGCAAGCCACCTTAGTCAATAAGATGGCCGCTAAACCGAATGCCTATGAAAATCAAGATGAAGATCTAAAAGTTATTGATGTGTCTCCTATTAAATCTTTGTTTTGCAATATGAATCTTGATGAAACTGAATATGATCTTCCTTTACCTAGAAGGCGTTCTAAAAATTCGGAGTATTTAGATCTTAATGATGAAATTGATGAAAGTGGAATTGAAAGAAATAAAAATCTAGATGTTGCTAAACCCACTATATTGGATTTCAAGGAATTTAATTATGAAAGTTGCTCTTTAATTGATTGTATTTCCTTGTTGCAATCCGTGCTAAATTCTCCACATGCTTATAGTCAAAATAAAGCCTTCACCGAACATATTGTAGATGCCTTCATGCAATCTTGTGAAGAAAAACTTGAGTTGAAAGTTTCTATCCCTAGAAAAATCTATGATGAGTGGGAACCAACTATTAAAATTAAAATTAAAGATCATGAGTTTTATGCTTTGTTATTTGGGTGCTAGTGTCTCTACTATTCCCAAGACTTTGTGTTATTTGCTAGATTTCCGTAATTTTGATGATTGCTCTCTAAACTTGCATCTTGCGGATTCCACTATTAAGAAACCTATGGGAAGGATTAATGATGTTATTATTGTTGCAAATAGGAATTATGTGCCCGTAGATTTCATTGTTCTTGATATAGATTGCAATCCTTCTTGCCCTATTATTCTTGGTAGACCTTTCCTTAGAACGGTTGGTGCGATTATTGATATGAAGGAAGGGAATATTAGATTTCAATTTCCATTAAAAAAGGGCATGGAACACTTTACAAGAAAGAAAATAAAATTACCATATGAAACTATCATGAGAGCCACTTATGGATTGCCTACCAAATATGGCAATACCTAGATCTATCCTGAGCTTTTATGCCTAGCTAGGGGCATTAAACGATGGCGCTTGTTGGGAGGCAACCCAATTTTATTTTTATTCCTTGCTTTTTTCTCCTGTTTAGTAATAAATAAATTATTTAGACTCTGTTTTGGTTGTGTTTTTTGTGTTTAATTAGTGTTTGTGCCAAGTAGAACCATTGGGAAGACTTGGGGAAAGTCTTGTTGAACTTGCTGTAAAAAAGAGAAACTTTAGCGCTCACGAGAACTTCTGTCATTTTTATTTGAAGAGTGATATTTAGTTAATTATTTTTGCAGGTGATTAATAGATAAATTCCTCACGTCCAGCAATTTAATTTATAATTTTTGGGTTTCCAGATATTGCGCTAGCTACAGATTACTACAGACTGTTCTGTTTTTGACAGATTCTGTTTTTCGTGTGTTGTTTGCTTATTTTGATGAATCTATGGCTAGTAAAATAGTTTATAATCCATAGATAAGTTGGAATACAGTAGGTTTAACACCAATATAAATAAATAATGAGTTCATTACAGTACCTTGAAGTGTTCTTTTGTTTTCTTTCGCTAACGGAGCTCACGAGTTTTCTATTTTGAGTTTTGTGTTGTGAAGTTTTCAAGTTTTGGGTGAATTCTTTTGATGGATTATGGAACAAGGAGTGGCAAGAGCCTAAGGTTCGGGATGCCCATGGCACCCCCAAGATAATCCAACGACACCAAGAAGTCAAAGCTTGGGGATGCCCCGAGAGGCATCCCCTCTTTTGTCCACTTCCATCGGTAATTTACATGGAGCTATATTTTTATTCACCAACATGATATGTGTTTTGCTTGGAGCGTCTTGTATTATTTGTGTCTTTGTGTCTTAGTATGCCACAATCATCCTTGCTGTACACACCTTTTGAGAGAGCCATACATGAATTAAAATTCGATAGAATACTCTATGTGCTTCACTTATATCTTTTGAGCTACAGAGTTTTGTTTATGTGCTTCACTTATATCTTTTGAGCGTTATAATTTTGCTCTATGTGCTTCACTTATATCTTTTGAGCATTATAATTTTTCTCTATGTGCTTCACTTAGATATTTTAGAGCACGATGGTGGATCTGTTTTAAACAAACTATTGATCTCTCATGCTTCACTTAAATTATTTTGAGAGTCTCTTAATAGCATGGTAATTTGCTTAATAATAATATGCTTGGTATTCAAGATTTGTGAAACTTTATTTTGAGTGTGTTGAATACTAAGAAAAGATTGAAGCATGATAATTGTTTTGAGATATGGAGGTGATAATATTAAAGTCATGCTAGTTGAGTAGTTGTGAATTTAAAGAATACTTGTGTTGAAGTTTGTGATTCCCGTAGCATGCACGTATGATGAAGTCGGAGCATGATTTATTTATTGATTGTCTTCCTTATGATTGGCGGTCGGGGACGAGCGATGGTCTTTTCCTACCAATCTATCCCCCTAGGAGCATGCACGTAATACTTTGCTTTGATAACTTCTAGATTTTTGCAATAAGTATATGAGTTCTTTATGACTAATGTTGAGTCCATGGATCATACGCACTCTCACCCTTCCACCTTTGCTAGCCTCTCTAATACCGCACACCTTTCGCCGGTATCATACACCAACCATATACCTTCCTCAAAACAGCCACCATACCTAGCTATTATGGCATTTCCATAGCCATTCCGAGATATATTGCCATGCAACTTTCCACCATCTAGTTCATCATGACACATTCATCATTGTCATATTGCTTAGCATGATCATGTAGTTGACATAGTATTTGTGGCAAACCACCGTTCATAATTTTTTCATACTTGTCACTCTTGATTCATTGCATATCATGGTACACCGCCGGAGGCATCCGTATAGAGTCATACTTTGTTTTAGAATCGAGTTGTAATCATTGAGTTGTAAATAAATAAAAGTGTGATGGTCATCATTTAATAGAGCATTGTCCCAAAAAAAGAGAGAAATGCCAAAGAAAAAAATAAGGCCCAAAAAAAGAAAATAAATAAAAAGGGGAAATGCTACTATCCTTTTACCACACTTGTGCTTCAAAGTAGCACCATGATCTTCATAGTAGATAGTCTCTCATGTTATCACTTTCATATACTAGTGGGAATTTTACATTATAGAACTCGGCTTGTATATTCCAATGATGGGCTTCCTCAAATTGCCCTAGGTCTTCATGAGCAGGCAAGTTGGATGCACACCCACTAGTTTCTTTTGTTGAGCTTTCATACATTTATAGCTCTAGTGCATCCGTTGCATGGCAATCCCTACTCACTCACATTGATATCTATTGATGGGCATCTCCATAGCCCGTTGATACGCCTAGTTGATGTGAGACTATCTTCCCCTCCTTTTTGTCTTCTCCACAACCACCATTCTATTCCACCTATAGTGCTATATCCATGGCTCACGCTCATGTATTGCGTGAAGATTGAAAAAGTTTTGAAAAAGTTAGAGTATGAAACAATTGCTTGGCTTGTCATCGGGGTTGTGCATGATTAACATATTTTGTGTGGTGAAGATAGAGCATAGCCAGACTATATGATTTTGTAGGGGTAACTTTCTTTGGCCATGTTATTTTGAGAAGACATAATTGCTTTGTTAGTATGCTTGAAGTATTATTATTTTTATGTTAATATAAAATTTTGTCTTGAATCTTTCAAATCTGAATATTCATATCACAATTAAGAAGATTTGCATTGAAATTATGCCAAGTAGCACTCCGCATCAAAAATTCTCTTTTTATCATTTACCTACTCGAGGAGGAGCAGGAATTAAGCTTGGGGATGCCTGATACGTCTCCAACCTATCTATAATTTTTGATTGCTCCATGCTATATTATCTACTGTTTTGGACTATATTGGGCTTTATTTTCCACTTTTATATTATTTTTGGGACTAACCTATTAACCGGAGGCCCAGCCCAGAATTGCTATTTTTTGCCTATTTCAGTGTTTCGGAGAAATAGAATATCAAACGGAGTCCAAACAGAATAAAAACCTTCGGGAACGTGATTTTCTCACCGAACATGATCCAGGAGACTTGGACCCTACTCAAAGGAGTCAAAGAGGAAGTCACGAGGGTTGGGGGCGCGCCCCTGCCTCATGGGCCCCTCGGTGCTCCACCGACGTACTCCTTCCTCCTATATATACATACGTACCCCCAAACAATCAGAACAGGAGCCAAAAACCTAATTCCAGCGCTGCAACTTTCTGTATCCACGAGATCCCATCTTGGGGCCTGTTCCGGAGCTCCGCTGGAAGAGGGCCGTCATCCCGGAGGGCTTCTACATCATCCTAGCCCCTCCGATGAAGTGTGAGTAGTTTACCTCAGACCTTCGAGTCCATAGTTAGTAGCTAGATGACTTCTTCTCTCTTTTTGGATCTCAATACAAAGTTCTCCCCCTCTCTTGTGGAGATCTATTCGATGTAATCTTGTTTTTCCGGTGTGTTTGTTGAGACCGATGAATTGTGGGTTTATGATCAAGTCTATCTATGAATAATATTTGAATCTTCTCGGAATTCTTTTATGTATGATTGGTTATCTTTGCAAGTCTCTTCGAATTATCTGTTTGGTTTGGCCAACTAGATTGGTAGTTCTTGCCATGGGAGAAGTGGATTCCGTCGGAGCTCATGTCGGTGTCAAAACCGGCGGATCTCGGGTAGGGGGTCCCGAACCGTGCGTCTAGGCCGGATGGTAACTGGAGGCAGGGGACACGATGTTTTACCCAGGTTCGGGCCCTCTTGATGGAGGTAAAACCCTACGTCCTGCTTGATTGATATTGATAATATGGGTAGTACAAGAGTGGATCTACCACGATATCAGAGAGGCTAAACCCTAGAAGCTCGCCTATGGTATGATTGTATGTTATGGTTGTTGTCCTACGGACTAAAACCCTTCGGTTTATATAGACACCCGAGAGGGTTAGGGTTACACAAGGTCGGTTAGAAAGGAGGAGATATCCATATCCGTATTACCTAGATTGCCTTCCACACCAAGTAGAGTCCCATCCGGACACGAGACGAAGTCTTTAATCTTGTATCTTCATAGTCTAACAGTCCGGCCAGTGGAGATAGTCCGGCTGTCCGGAGACCCCCTAATCCAGGACTCCCTCAGTAGCCCCTGAACCAGGCTTCAATGGCGATGAGTCCGGCGCGCAGTATTGTCTTCGGCATTGCAAGGCGGGTTCCTTCTCCGAATACATCACAGAAGAATTTGAATACGAGGATAGTGTCCGACCCTGCAAAATAAGTTCCACATTCCACCATAGAGAGAATAATATTTTTGCAGATCTAATTTGCTGGCTTGTTTTGGCAGCATGACGTTACGTCATGGCCCGGTGATTATTCGAACCGTTTCTTTTAACCAGCCCCGCACATAATGCGAGGCAGTTTTTCGACACGTCTTGTCAAAGCAGAGGTCGTGTCCCCTTATTACGGGATTCTCATCAATACGGGCGTGGGTAACCCAACCATGCCATCAATTCCGGCGTTTGGGGGATAAGCGAGTTTTACCAGGCAAGTGGGGACGCTTAGTTTCGTCCGCCCATATAAAGGGATAAGGATTCACGCCTTCTTCCTCCCTTACCCATCCGTTTTCGCTCACTCGAGCTCTAGCGCCCAAGTCCGCACTTCCCACCTCAACCTTCTCCAATCATGTCCGGAGCGGGAGGCAGGTGGATGGTCTCCTCCGTCACGGAGGGAGACATCAAGAAACTGAGGAGGGTCGGATACCTGCCCGACGACATCGCGCACCGGCTCCCAGATGAGGGGCAGCTCATCCCCACCCCCAGGCCCCATGAGAGGGTAGTATTCCTCACCCATTTCCTCCATGGACTGGGATTCCCTCTCCATCCCTTCGTCCGGGGCTCATGTTTTATTATGGCCTGGATTTCAACGATCTGGCCCTGAACTTCATCCTCAACATCTTGGCGTTTATCATCGTGTGCGAGGCCTTCCTCCGCAGCAAGTCCCACTTCCGCTTATGGCTGAAGACCTTCAATGTCAAGCCGATGGTGGTGGGTGGCCGCCAGGCGGAGTGCGGAGGTGCCATGGTGGGCATGATGCCCAATGTAACATGGCTCGAGGGCTCCTTTGTGGAAACCTAAAGGGGTGGCAATCAGGGTGGTTCTATATCACCGAGCCGTGCGACCCTGCATGGTCAGCGGCCCCGAGTTCCGATCTGGCATCCCCACGCGGCTCACCTCCTTGAAAGAGAAGGGCCTGTCCTGGTGTAGTTCGAACACTAGTAGAAAAAGGGTCGAACGTGAAGCACATTAGTGCTGGTTTGTATTTGAGCCGACACTAATGTATACATTAGTGCCGGTTCCAACGGCTAGCCAGGCCGCTTTTATTAGTACCGGTTTGTGGCGAACCTTTAGCACCGGTTCGTGCCACGAACCGGTACTAATGAGAGTGGTGGCAGGATGTTGTCAGACTGGGGCCCCTCCAGCCCCTTTAGTACCGGTTCTTGGCACGACTCGGTACTAAAGGTCGTCCTACATAAACCCTTCGTCCACCCGAGCTCGCTATGTTCTTCCCCTTTCCCCTCTCCTCTCTGTTCTTCCCCTCTTCCTCTCGAGCTCATCACACATTTTGCCCAAAATTTGTCAAGATTTGAAGGCCCCCATCCATTCAAATGACCACAAAGGTTAGCAACTTTGTCCTTTCATCTCTCATTGCTAGATTAGCTCTTGCAATGCTTTATATAGTGATTAATTTGTGAGTTTAGTAATTTGGGAGGATATATATATATATGTGCTAGTATTTGATTTATATGCAATTTGAGGTCAAAAATAACAATTAGTTTGCATATGTAGGTGTGGTTTACTTAGTGCCTTCTAAATCTACGTCGTAACCACCGTCGATCGCCCGCACCGTCCCGTCGCCGGCACCACCTTGTGGTGAGCCTCTTGTTCATGAAATTTTATATAAAAATTGATGTTTGTGTGATTTGGATATATAGTTACTCGTATAATTATCTTACCCGTACGTTGTTTGTTATACATATAGTGCCATGGTTTTGATATCCGTCCCCGTCGGCCCTCGTCCTTGTTATGATTCGGATGTGGTATATATATTCTCTTTTAAAAC
Organism: Triticum urartu; assembly: GCF_003073215.2. Taxonomy (NCBI): domain Eukaryota; kingdom Viridiplantae; phylum Streptophyta; class Magnoliopsida; order Poales; family Poaceae; genus Triticum; species Triticum urartu. Next base: position 100,572 of record NW_024116126.1, on the reverse strand, counting down.
TAGTTGCATTTCGTGTTTATGACAAATTATGCCCTTCAAGTTGACATAGAAATTTTTTCTAGGAGGCATGTGAACCGGAAATTCCAACCGACCCTATTGCCGAGAGGTTAAATTTAGTTGAAAGAGAAAACGAGTACTTGAAAGAAAAATTGAAAAGAATTGAGGGGGAGAAGATGGAATTGGAGTTGCATGTTGCCGATGTCGTCGATGGAGAAAATGCGCTTGAAGATTAGAAAGATTAGAAAATATGCCATCGATAGTGAGGCTTGGTATCATTATGCTGTTGGATCCATTGTTGCCTTAGTTGCGATGTTGATCGTATTTGTTGTTGCATTTAAATGCTTTAGCTAGAGAGTTATTTGTTTGTTGCATTTAAGTATTGTATGAAATTTATGTATGAACTTGTATTAATTTGGTCTATTCGGTGTTGTGTAATGAAGATGAGCCGGCAATGGATGTACGATGACTGATGCTCTCCCCAGTTCGTTGAGGGCGTGCATACTTTTCTCCTTGCGGCTGAGGCAAACAAGCGGGCGGATGGTTTTATGACTTGTCCATGTGCTCGCTGTAAGAATGGTCACAATTACTCTACGTCAAGAACCATTCACGTCCACCTGTTTAAGTCCGGTTTCATGCCCCACTATAATGTTTGGACCAAGCACGGAGAAAGAGGGGTTATGATGGAAGACAATGAAGAAGAAGAGGACGAAGACAGCTATCTTGGCCATGGGTTCCTTGAATACGATGATACAACAATGGGGGAAGAAGCTGAGCCGGTAATGCGGGAAGAAGCTGAGCCAGCAATGCGGGAAGAAGCTGAAGAAGAGGCATCAGATTAGCCCGTTGATGATCTAGGTCGGGCCATTGCCGATGCAAAGAGAAACTGCGCAAGTGATTTGGAGAATAAGAAGTTGCAGCGCATGTTAGAGGATCACAAAAATTGTTGTACCCGAATTGCGTAGGTGACAAGAAAAAGCTGGGCACCACACTGGAATTGCTACAATGGAAGGCAGAGAATGGTGTATCTGACAAGGGATTTGGAAAGTTGCTGGTAATGATAAAGGATATGCTTCCAAAGGACAACGAATTGCCCGAGAGTACGTACGAAGCAAACAAGGCTGTCTGCCCTCTAGGGTTAGAGGTGTAGAAGATACATGCATGCCCTAATGATTGCATCCTCTACCGCGGTGAGTACGAGGATTTGAACGCTTGCCCGGTATGTGGTGCATTGCGCTATAAGATCAGCCGCGATGACCCTGGTGATGTCGAGGGCGAGCGCCCCAGGAAGAAGATTCCTGCCAAGGTGATGTGGTATGCTCCTATAATACCACGGTTGAAACGTTTGTTCCAAAACAAAGAGCGTGCCAAGGCGATGCGATGGCACAGAGAAGACCATAAGAAATACGGAAAGTTGAGAGTACCCGCTGACGGGTCGCAGTGGAGAAAAATCAAAAGAAAGTACGGGAAGGAGTTTGAAGATGACGCAAGGAGCGTATAGTTTGGTCTAAGCGCAGATGGCATTAATCCTTTTGGGGAGCAGAGCAGCAACCATAGCACCTGGCCTGTGACTCTATGTTTGTATAACCTTCCTCCTTGGTTGTGCATGAATCGGAAGTTCATTATGATGCCAGTGCTCATCTAAGGCCCTAAGCAACCCGGCAACGACATTGATGTGTACCTAAGGCCATTAGTTGAAGAACTCTTACAACTGTGGAATGGAACAGGTGTACGTGCATGGGATGAGCACATGGGGGAAGAATTTGACCTAAAGGCGTTTCTGTTCGTGACCATCAATGATTGGCCTGCTCTGAGTAACCTTTCAGGACAAACAAACAAGGGATACCGCGCATGCACGCACTGTTTGGACGATACCGACAGTATATATTTGGCTAATTGTAAGAAGAATGTGTACCTGGGACATCGTCGATTTCTTCCGAGCAGGCATCCCGTAAGAAAGAAAGGCAAGCATTTCAAAGGTGAGGCGGATCACCGGACGAATCCTCGCCACCGTACTGGTGCTGATGTACATGATATGGTCAAGGATTTGAAGGTGGTCTTTGGAAAGGGTCCTGGTGGACAACCTGTTCCGAATGACGCTGACAGACGCGCACCCATGTGGAACAAGAAATCTATATTTTTGGACCTGCCCTATTGGAAAGACCTAGAGGTCCGCTCCGCAATCGACGTGATGCACGTGACGAAGAATCTTTGTGTGACCCTGCTTGGCTTCTTGGGCATGTATGGGAAGACAAAAGATACACCTGAGGCACGAGAGGACCAGCAACGTATGCACGGAAAAGACGGCACACATCAGGGCAATGCAAGCTACGCTCTTACCAAAGAAGAGAAGGAAATCTTCTTTGAATGCCTGCTCAGTATTAAGGTACCGTCTGGCTTCTCGTCGAATATAAAGAGAATAATAAACATGGCAGAGAAAAAATTCCAGAACCTAAAGTCTCATGACTGCCACGTGATTATGACACAACTGCTTCCGGTTGCATTGAGGGGGCTTCTACCGAAAAACGTTCGATTAGCCATTGTGAAGCTATGTGCATTTCTCAATGCAATCTCTCAGAAGGTAATCGATCCAGAAATCATACCAAGGTTAGAGAATGATTTGGTGCAATGTCTTGTCAGTTTCAAGTTGGTGTTCCCACCATCCTTCTTCAACATCATGACGCACGTCCTAGTTCACCTATGCGAAGAGATTAACGTTTTGGGTCCTGTATTTCTACACAATATGTTCCCCTTTGAGAGGTTCATGGGAGTCTTAAAGAAATAGGTTCATAACCGTGCTAGGCCAGAAGGAAGCATCTCCAAGGGCCGTCAAAATGAGGAGGTCATTGAGTTTTGTATTGACTTTATTCCTGACCTTAAGCCGATTGGCGTTCCTGAATCGCGGCATAAGGGCAGACTGGATGGAAAAGGCACGCTAGGAGGGGAACAAATAATATGTATGCACGGACATTCTCTCACTGAAGCACACTACACAGTTCTACAGAATTCCGCCTTGGTGGCTCCGTATATGGATGAACACAAGAATTTGCTACGCTCCAAACACTCGGAGCGGTCTGATGACTGGACACGTACCATGCGTGACACCTCTATTGAAGATGACCTGTACTTGCTGTCCCAGTTACCATCTTCGAATATAATGACATTCAAAGGGTACGAGATAAATGGTAATACATTTTACACGATCGCCCAAGATATGAAGAGCACCAACCAAAACAGTGGTGTCCGCTTTGATGCAGAAACCAAGACGGGAAAGGAAACATATTATGGTTATATACAGGACATATGGGAACTTGACTATCGACATGGTTTGAAGGTCCCTTTGTTTTGGTGCAAATGGGTTAATATGACACGAGGCGGGGTAACAGAAGACCCGCAGTACGGAATGACAACAGTGGATCTCAACAATCTTGCGTATGCAGACGAAGCATTTGTCCTAGCCAATGATGTGGCACAGGTTTTCTATGTGAAGGACATGTCTACCAAGCCAAGAAAAAGAAAAGATAAGGAAGCGAATGCATCGTACGATGAGCCAAAGCGGCACATAGTTCTTTCTGGGAAGAGAAACATCGTGGGAGTGGATGACAAGACAGTCAAGTCAGAAGATTATGAATAGTTTGATGAAATTTCTCCATTCACAGTGAATATTGACCCGAGCATCCCATTAAATGATGAAGATTTTCCATGGTTACGGCGCAAAGGGACACACACGAAGAAAAAGTTTCACACCCAAAGATCTGGGATGTGATCAGCTTCACTATCATCACTTTCTTCTGTGTTTCACACCCAGAAGGGAATCTCTGTAATAGTTAGGGTACATAGTTAATTATGTGTTTTGGCATTTGAAATGCAAAGAAATTTTATGTGCAAACAAATTCGTTCATGCCTTTATGATTTTTAAAGTTAAGTTATTCACAAACTAGTGATTCACACTAATTTCAAATAATTCAAAATTTAAACTATTCAAATTTGAGAACTATGGGCACTAACAGAAAGTTTGTAATTTTTTGTACCTAAAGCAAAAATATTCACAAAGAAACTCTAAATACACAAAAAAACAACTCAAAAATAAATAAAGCAAAAAAAAATAAAAAAGCCCGCCTACTAGGCCAGAGCGGCCTGGATACGACTAGAAACCCAACCTATTGTTGGGCCAGGATGCAGGCCCGCAAAGGCCAGTAGGCCAACAGGGCAGCACAGAACATGTAGGCCCAGTAGGCCTGCTTTGGAGAGGAGCTCGACAGAGCTACCGCACGGGGGTTTATAAACCAGTGCGGTCGCCCCTCGGCTAGCGAGGTGGGACTAAACTTGCGCACCGCACCTGCGCCAGCGCACCTCCTTTAGTACCGGTTCATGGCACCAACCGGTACTAAAGGGGGCGCGGTTCCCGCCGCTTGGCCTGGCCAAAACAGGCCTTTAGTACCGGTTGGTGGCTCCAACCGGTACTAAAGGTGCCTTCTATATATACAACACTTATGAAAATTTCATTCTCCCTCTGTTTCTTCCTCTGTTTCCCCATTGAAGCACCGCCCGCGCGCCCCGATCGATCGACACCATCGCCGTCGCCGCCCCCATCCCCGTCGCCGCCCCCGTCCCCGTCACCTCCCTTGTCTCCGTCGCCGCCCCGGGCCCGTCCCCGCCGCGCCGTCCCCGCGTCGCCTCCCCCGCGTCACGCCCCGGCCCGTCGCCGCCCCCGGCCGTCGCCTCGCCGTCGCCGTCGCCCCGCTGTGAGCTCTCCCCCTCTAACCCCTCTCCCTCGCCCCCGGCGGCCACCATGGGCGCCGCCCCTCCCTGAGCCCATACACACACACACACCCACAAGCATGATGAACACACACACACACACACGTACATATGTATGAATTAATGCATGTATATATTAGTATATACGTATTTTGTATGTTTAATTAGTTTAGATTTTTTAGATTATTATTTTTTCACTAGTATATATGTATGAATGCATGTTAGATGGATATAATTAGTGTTTAATTATTATGGAAATTTTTTATATAATGTTGTTTTTTAGTTTTTTAATGGATGTATAAAAGTTGTGTTTTCTGTTTTTAGTGTTAGATGCTTAATTAGTATGAAATAGCATATAGAATTTTGACATATGCAATGATAGCATAATTAGTGTTATATAGAAATGTTAGAAATGATAGCATAATTAGTATTTTGACATATAGAATACTAAATTGTTTTATATTTCTTTTGGCATAGTTAAATAAAAGCTATGACGGACAATACCGACAGAGAGGGAGAACAGACCATGTTCGATATAATACACGGGCTAGATGATGATCAGAATGAAGAAGATTATGACGGCTCCAAATTTCTAAACAACACCGGAGAGGGTGATATGATATTCGATCGCGACGACCGAATTGATGAAGTCATGAACTATGATTATGACAACACCGGAGAGGTATATATATTTATATAAGCAGGCATCTGGTGATCATCACATGTTTTAAATGAGTTGAAGATATATTAATGAATCGATCTTTCTTCTTTCAGCCATCTGGATCGAGCAAATCTTCAGGCAACAGGACGAAACAAGGCCCGAACAAAAAGTTGAAGGAGGGCGTAAAGTATAATATCGAGGCAATCAAACCTAATGGCGAACCATTAGCACCTAAGAAGATTGCGGACAAGTTCGTTCGTCAATGCGAAGTTCTTGTGAAGGACCAACTCCCGATCTCCCTTCAAGAATGGAGAGAGCCAGCAAAGCCACGTCCAGATCCTACTTTTGTCGACGACAGACAAAAAAGTCTGCTTTGGGATACTCTCATGGAACATTTCACCCTACCAGATCATTTCACAGAAGCAGATGTGCAGAAAGTCAAGGACGCTGCTCTTAGGAAGATGGCGGTTGCATTCAAGAACCACAAGAATCGTGAATGGGACAAGTACATCAAGGGAGGAAGGAAGACTCCAGTATTCGAGGGAACACTAGAGAATCAAAGTGCTTATTGGGACAATTTCGTGAAATTCAAGGATTCAGAATTATCTAAGGAACGGTCAAGAATAAACAAGGCCAATGCCGCAAAAAAGGATAAGTTCCATAAGCTGGGGCCAGGTGGCTATGCGGTGGGAATGCCTAAGTGGGATAAGTCTGAGAAAGAGATGCTGGATGCAAGTGTCACTCCAGAAACATTGAGCTGGCCCCCCAGGTGCAGGACTTGGTTCTATGCGCATGGGGGGGAGTTGGACCCTAAGACAGGCAAAGTTTCCAAGAAGGCATGTCTGGACGGAGCCGAAGATAAGCTACTTGTTGCAATAGAAGAGGCTCCAGGTTGTTCGAGCCCAACAGAGAGAACGATGAGCTTACGCGTGCCCTGGGAAATCCTGAACACCCGGGAAGAACACGAGGCATGGGCGCTATTCCGTGGTATGAGCGGTTTTCGAACTGGAACGCCGACAACAGAACCCGTGCGAGAAAGAAGATTGCGGAGGAGAAGAAGAGGAAGATGGAGGAGGAGCAGAGGAAGCTCGACTATGAACGCCTTCAAGGCCTAGAATCAGCGCACACGGACTTGGCAATCAAATTCCAGCGGCAGCAGGAGCAGATCGACTCACTTAGCCAGCAAAGGGGGTCCCAGCAGCTGCAGCAGCTAGCGGATGATCCAGCATTGGATACCACCACCCCATCCATGCCGAGAAGCAGCGTGGGTTCCGCCCCGTTTGATGCAATGCTGGATAGATACCCCGTGGATGACATCACGGAGAACACTAACTACGAGCTACACTTCAAAATTAAGAAAATATCCTTGAAGGTGGCGGATGGTGTTGCTTATACAAATTCCCCCGATGCAACCTTCCATTGCAACCCGATTCCAGCAGGCTATGCTCGTGTCGTGGTTGATGAGGTGGTGGACCAATATTTGGGGCTAGAGCTTGACATTCCTGGAGGTGACAAGGAGCACACACTAGGAGATGCCAAACATCGTATCATCCTATGGAGAAAGGATTGCATCATCTTTCGAAGGCCACCGACACCGCGTCACCCGACTCCTCGTCGAAGTCCGCCACCGAGTCAGCAGACTCCCGCTCCTCCAAGTCCACCAACACGTGAGGCCACTCCTCCTCCTCCAAGTCCGGCAAAGTGTCAGCCCACTCCTCCTCCAAGTCCGACACAGCGTCAGACGTCCACTCCTCCTCCAAGTCCGGCACAACCTCAGGCCACTGCAACTCTGGCACAGCTTCAGGCCACTCCTCCTCGTCCAACTCAGCCCCGTCAGCCGTCTCCGCCGCCTCAGCAATCGCAGAAGAGACACCCCGCAGCTATGGTGCGTAGCGGTACGAGTCAAGGTCATAGTACAGGAAGTACAGGCGGAGGCAAGCGATATAAATATGGTCCAAACCTCACTACTCCTCTTCCTGAGAGGGCTTCGACAGGACCGAGGAGCAAACCAATGCCATAGTGCGGGCAGAAGTCGACGCACATTTTGGACCGAAACCGCCACTACCGCCAAGGGAGAAAGTGCATGTGGAAGTAGTTGACCACTTCAATCATATGGCTCAACCACCAGCTCCTAAGCCTATTGACACAGACTATGAGCACCACATCAGGAAGTTACATCGACAACGTCTATAGAAGGAGGCGAGCTCGAGCTCGAGCAAACAACAAGCAGCTGTCAAAAAATGCAGGAAAACCGTTGCCCAGCTGGGAGAACACGTGGCGCAATCGATCCCCCCGCTTGTTGTGCCGCCAACAACACGTGACAGTACGCGCGCCCAATATTATTGTGGGCAAACAGTTTACATTCCCGAGGTGGGCGATGTGGTAATAACCCAGGAGCATATAATGCAGGCTGAAACTCTCAACATCACTGTTGGACAACTCCTCGAGATCGAGGACATGCCTGTGCTTACAGAGGAGGAAATAAAATGGAAATATGCCCGGGGCCAACCTTTGGTCAAGCCAGAAGAGGTCAAGAAGCTCCCAACGAGAATGTATGAATTGCATCAATGGTACATGGACATTACCAAGAGATCCGATCGAGAGTCCCTCATGGTGCAAGTCAAGAAGGATAATTACTACCATGAGAAACCTGTGACCGTTGAGTATTCTGAACTGTTTCAGTTATACAATCAAGACGCACTTGACAAATCTATCGTCAGTTGCTATTGTCTGTAAGCGATTTCTTTCTGTAATTTAATTCTCAAGCTAGCTGTAGTGATCCTTTTGATCAATCATTACCTGTAATTATCCTCACTATATTCTTTTTTGTGGTATTATGCAGGATGAAGATGTATGAAATGAGAAAAGGTGGACGCTATGGCATTGGGTTCATTGACCCAAAACACCGTTAATGAATACACATGGAAAATAAACAAGCATCATGAAAAGTAGGTAGAGGACAGCATGCTAGAGTTCTTGAAGCGCCTCAAATACAATGAAGATATACTACTTCCTTACAACTTCCAGTGAGTCACACTTTCTTGTACTATAAATTCTCTGTTTTTGCCTACTAGCTAGCTACATGTTTTTTCTTACATATGCCCGCTTAATTAAGACATGCAAACGTGTGTGCATGCAGATTTCACTGGATCTTGTGTATCATTAAAGTTGACGCCGGAACAGTTCAAATACTGGACTCACTACTCAAAGCAAATGTGACTATAACATCTTGTTTGGGATAGTCAACAGGTAATTTCAATCATTATTAACTATATATCTCGGCCTATTTAGTTCGTCATTTCATGATATGAACTATTTAATAACCCCTTTATCCATTTTCTTTGTCGGCGGGCAGGGCTTGGGCAAAGGTTCATCAGCGTCACGGAAGGCGAATGGAAACGACAGCTGAAATGGTTTCGACCCAAGGTAAGTAATTAAGTAGTACTAGCTAGCTAGCTAGCTGCCATCTCTTTAATTATCATGCTTGATTAATTATTATCTGATCAAATTAAATTCCATTCTCGTAATAAAGGCCCTGAAGCAGGTGCAGGGGACTGATTTGTGTGCATTCTGCGTTTGCGGGAACATTCGCATGATTGCGTCCGAAAGGAGCAGATCTCAAAGACAGGAATGGGTATACGCTTGTCAGAACACTATTCACAATTTTTACACCATTATCGATATCTAGTCACACAACTAATACACATGCATATTGATCTCCTTCTTAATAGTTCAAAGAGGTGCGGGACAAGCTCCTAGAAACGGAGCGCATAGAAGCACTTCAACAGGAAATAGCGGGATTTTTGCTCGACCAGGTCATAAATCCGAAGGGAGAATACTATTACCCGCTACCGCCCCCATCGACCAGGTCATGAACCACTTCCAATTGTCATCGTGCTCCGAAGGCACCAATTAGGCTAATGCCACTAGCTCCGAAGGCAACATGCATATGTAGGAGAAATTGTATATAGCTATACATGTGTGTATGTGTGAATTAATATGCATGGTGGTTTGTGAGACATTGATGATATATATATGATTGGTTCTACTAGAAATTCTATTTATATATATATATATATATGCATAACGTGTACAATGTGTAGTATCATAAAATACCAGCAAACGAAAAAGAATTAAAATGGAAAACACAATTTTAAATGAAAAAGAAATCATAAAACCAAAAACCCCCCAAACATTTTAGTACCGGTTGGTGTTACCAACCGGTACTAAAGGGCTCCCGTCCCTCGGAGCTGGCTCATGCCACGTGGTTGCCCTTTAGCACCGGTTCGTGCTGAACCGGTACTGAAGGGGGGGCCTTTAGTGACCACACTTTAGTGCCGGTTATGGAACCGGCACTAAAGGGCCTTACGAACCGGTGCTATTGCCCGGTTCTGCACTAGTTGAAAGAGCTGACCAGACTCCAAACATGTATTCAAAACATGGTGGACAAGAAGCTCAAGCTTGTCAATATTGTCCAAGTTATGCTCATCCGCCGGATACTCCCGTGCCAACAACGGGAGTTCAACTTGTGGGAGTTCAATCCAGCGCAGCACCAAACTCTGAACAGGCTCTTTGACACGACTCATGAAGACGCCTGGAGGGTGCTGTTCAAAAGTGCCAAGATTCCCCCCTATTACTGAGGATCGCGGATTTAGCGCGAAGCGCCAAGCCAGTGTGGTAAGCTGCTTTACCTTCACATGATACTTATTTTTTTATATAGATTGACTCGATGCGGGATTTAAACTCCCGTACCTTTGACAGGACTGGCAGAAGATGGCCGGACAGATCGACTGTCCAGCTCCTTTGCTCGAAGGCCCCGCAGACGCTCTTCTGGCGAAGATGTTGATTCAGGCCCCTTATACGGTGCTGAAGAAGACCAAGAAAGCCAAGGGAACCCAAAAGAGTTCCCGACGCCAGGCGTCGTCGGACTCACCGTCCGATGACTCTGTGGCACACTCTTGCCCCAAAGACGAGGAAGAAGAAGAATAAGAAGGTGCTCCCCAATCGACTGGGGGAGACAAGAAAAGGAAGGCCGCCCCAACCGGGGAGGCCGGAGGGTCCAAGAAGGGATGGACTCTCCTTCCGAACGGTTCCACCGCCGCCGACGAAGGCGAAGATGAGTGGTTGCCCAGGGTCAAGCCCCAGGGGAGATCATAAGTATTCGGATACCAGAGTAACTCATAGGATTCCTTGTCGCACTGCTTTCCCTAACGCTGAATGCAATTATGCAGGCCGCCATGAGCCAGTATCGATGTATCATCGAACGGCTCCTTGGGCTTGTCGGACATGGATAGCGATCCAGTCCCGACCGCCACCTCCCCTCATCCTGCCGAAGACGCCGAGGTGTTGTCTCAAGAGGCACCGGATCGAGGGGAGACAGTCCCGTAGGCGCCTCAAGGCGACCTTCCGGACTCCGGGAGCAGAGGGGACGGGGCCCCTGCGAGCTCCGAGTTCGGCCCTCAGCCGAACACCGCATCGGAACCTCTAGCGGTTCCAGGCTCGGGCATGCGGCCTCCTTCTAAGAGGGGCAGGACACTTGTGCCGGTGACCTCTGTGCATCCAGAGGCGCCAGACAATCTGTTGTAAGCGCTTCGCAACGCTTCCATCGACGAGCAGCACCGCACTATCATGAGTGCGGTGATCCAGAGGGTTCAGTCCGCCAAGAGCGGATTGACTGAAGCCTATGCCAGCCTTCTAACAGGCTTCGAGGTAAGTGTTTTAAAATGTAGTAGAAGTATTACCGCATAGACAGTAGCCCCTCATGCTTTGTTCAGTGTTCACAAAGAAAAGCCGAACAGAGGATCAAATAATATCGCAGGAGTCTAATATAAGTATGTCAATATGCATATGCAGGCTTCGCTGCTGGCTTCCGCCGCACTAACTGCGGAGGTCGCCGTACTGAAGCAGGACCTCGAGGGGTCCAGGAAAGAGCTCGGCCTTGCCAAGAGGCAGCTCAAGGAGAACAATGGTAAGTAATACCCTGTCTTATATATATATATAAAAGAGGACGCAATTGCAAAATGAGAGGATCATCGTATGTTTGCCAGGGGCTACGACCGAGGTGGCGGCCCTGAAGCAAGCGCTAACCAAGGCCAAAGATTAAAGCGGCCAAGGAGCGCACCGAGCAAGAGAAGCACGAGGCTCGGGTGGGCGAGGTGCAGCAAGAGCTCCAGGCTCTTGTGGCGAAGCACAAGGCGTTGGAGCTTGACTCCAAGACACGGGAGTCTGAGCTTGCCGCGGCCCTCGAGAGTGTAAAAAGTGGCAAGGCCGAAGCCCAAAAGGCCCTCCAAGAGATCAATGCGATGAAGAAGATAGCAGCGGGTAAGGCTTTCTATATGCAAAGCAAGCGTGTAAAAGTAAATTACCGATTACTTACCCGGATCCGGAGCTCTTCAGGAGCATTCGCAGATTTGCCCCGCAGTGTGTCTGATGCCGCACAATTTTACCAGGCCGAGGATGGAAGCTCGACGAAGAAGCTGTTCTGGTCTCAGTATGCTGAGGCCGAACATTCGGTGCCAATGAGCGACCAGCTGAAGCAGATGGTCGAGCTACATAAGGCGGCCGATCAGGCCATGAAGAGCTTTATAGTCCGGCTGTGGCCTGGCGACGCCCTTCCAAATAGCTTCTTCGGCCTGGTGAGGTGGCTTGTGGATACCTGCCCGCGGCTGAAGGTCGTCAAGCGATCTGTCTGCATTGAAGGTGCACGCCAGGCTTTCGCCCGTGTGAAATTGCAGTGGGTCAAGCTAGATGCCGTGAAGCCGATTAAGGAGGGGCCGCCGGAGGGCAAGGAGCACCGCCACCCCGAGATGTACTACGAGGGCGTTCTGCCGGGTGCCCGTCTCATCGCGGATGAGTGTTCAAAAGATGTAATATTTGAATGAGACTTGCTCGTGTGATCCTGTATGATGAAAACTTGTTTCATTTGCGCTATGCAACGCTTGTGTGAATTTAAAATATTACCTTCTGTTTGGACATTTATCCAATCTGAGAGATGGCTAGTCCTCGGCTTCCACCCCCATGCCACGAGTGGTGGGGTGTTCGGGATAAACCTGAGCACTCTTGTTCCCATATTTGGGTCCTTCGAGGGAGGTGCTCGGCACAATGAACAAGGCAACCGGACTAATAATGCTTTATCACTCTCACTTAGCCATAGAATTCTATAATTTTAAATTTTAGCGAAGCCCCTGGTATTCGAAAGGCCGAATTCGGGCCGCAATACACGCCTTTAAGCCAGACAGGGCCGGCCCCTCGCTCTAAGCGGCATAAGTCTTTAGGGACTTGAAAACCTCACCGAATAGTGGCCAGTCTCTCGCCTTATCATGACAGTCAGTTTTACCTTTTTCTACTAAGGTGCTGAACCCAGTAGAATCGGGGCACAATCGCAGTAGTTCTCCTAGCGCTACCTTAGCCGATAGAGCGGAACGTAAGGTACCAAAACATAGGAGCCGGGCAAACCCAACATTTGACCAAAGACATGATTCGGAGCTGATGCATATAATGCTATAAGTTCGGGGTGCCGCACTTGTGAAAGTGTTCGGACTTTTCACACCGCATTGTGGGGTATGTAAGCCCCTGGTGTATTGGCCGTACCATAGTGTATGGTTGCAAGGCGTCATTAATGAACACATAGATATATATGTAACAAGAATGCAATAATAGTCGTAATGTCATGAATTGTTTATTAAAAAATTGCGTTGAAGCAGAGTGATACAGATAGTGCGATAAGCAAAGAGTAGGACTATGTCCCTTCCAAGGGCAAGCTGAGGAATGATATTAAATTGAATATTTCACTCGTTACTGTAATCAACCTGGGAATTCCGTGGTATAACGTAGCTGTCTTCCTTCTTGGTTGTTGCATCATGTGTTCGGCAATAGTGCTGCCGAACAGTGTTTCCAGAGATTAAGGTCCTGAAAGAAAAAGAAAAATAACCGAATGGGAAGCCCCTAGTGCGGTTTACACTACTAGGAAAAGGCCTACTAATGGCGCACCAGTTTTGCGTACTAATGGCACACTACTGGTGCGCCATTAGTAGCATGCCACTAGTATTTGTTTACTAATGGCGCACTACTGGTGCGCCATTAGTATACCAGATACTAATGGCGCACCAGTAGTGCGCCATTAGTATGCCTAAAGGTGCACCATTACTATCTGACTTAGTAATGGCGCACCACATAGAAGTGCGCCATTGGTAATAATTTTTTTCAATTTTTTTTAATTTTTTTTCAATAATTCATTTTTTATTTATTTTTCTTAATCTCGGGTCACTATGGCTTAATCTCGAGTCAATATGCTTAATCTTAGGTCAAATCGCAATCTGTGGTCAAACTTCCCAGAAGGTCACCCATCCTCACACTACTTCAGCCCAAGCACGCTTAACTTCGTAGTTCTATCCAACCCCAGCACCACCTCACTTCACAGGCACTTGTTGATATATCTATCATATCAATCCTATTAAACCTTGCTGATGTCTAGGACTTTGTTCATGTTCATGAGTATGATGAAATTTTGAAAAAATATTTCAAACTTCCTGGTCATATTACGTATCATATTTTGAAAAATAATTCAATTTTTTTTTCGAAACCAATTTTTTTTCTGTTACTAGTGGCGCACCTAGCATACGGTGCGCCACTAGTAAGTTTGAATTTTTTTGAATTTTTTTCCGTCCGGATCTTAAAAGCCCCGTAACTTTTTTATGTTCGGTTTTTGGGGATTTTGAAAATGTTTAATGGGGCAAAAGTTAAATTCAGATGTAACTTTTTGAGTAGATGATTTTTCATATAAAAAACTTTTTCGTCCGAGTTCGTATGCAAAAGTTATGCCCAATTTTACAAATTCTTGAGAGATTTTGCAAAAAAGTCAAAAATTCATGTTTGTAAATTTTGCTAACAACTAGACCAAATATCACATGGGAATCTTATTTTCTTTTATTTTTTTGACATTTCTATCATTTTCTTTTATTTTTTTTGAAACTGAAAAGGCGGTCCACAAGGGGGGGGGTGCATTCAGGGGAATTTGGGCCAAAGTACTAATGGCGCACCGTGGGAGTGGTGCCCGTGGGAGTGGTGCGCCATTACTAGTTCTGAAAAAAATGAAAAAAAATTTGTTACTAATGGCGCACCGTGGATGTGGTGCGCCATTAGTATTTGGACACTAATGGCGCACCAACACATGGTGCGCCATTAGTATATACTAATGGCGCACCAGATGTCTGGTGCGCCATTAGTGTCATTTCCATCTATAGCCCTTTTCCTAGTAGTGTTAGGCCGCGTCTTGGGGCGTGCCGCAGTTGTGCCCCCTCCCCACCTATGCCCATGGTATTTTTAATGCGTAATTATGTATGCGCGGCACAAGTTTCGCCGCTGGGCTGGGATTGGGGTGGCCGCCGTATTGCTACGCGAGCTCAGATTGCGCCAGGCAGTCTATTTGCCGATTGCCCCGAGCACGCCTGTAGGTGTCCGGGCTGTGAAGCACCGAACTGGTTGATTGCCTTGAGAGGCTGCTTTGCGTTTCTGCTGCGAGGGTTGCGGTGTGCTCCTCTGTTCGGAGAGAGCGCTCTATGTTTCCATTGACTGTAATAACTCCGCGAGGTCCTGGCATCTTGAGCTTGAGGTATGCATAATGCGGTACCGCATTGAATCTACCAAATGCGGTTCGCCCGAGCAGCGCGTGATAACCACTGCGGAATGGGACTATATCGAAGATTATCTCTTCGCTTCGGAAGTTATCCGGGGATCCGAAGACCATTTCCAGTGTAATTGAGCCTGTCAATGGGCCTCTACACCTGGAATGACGCCCTTAAAGGTCGTTTTTGTGGGTTTGATCCTTGAAGGGACTATACCCATTTTGCGTATTGTGTCCTGATAAAGCAGGTTCAGGCTGCTACCGCCGTCCATAAGGACTCAAGTGAGGTGAAATCCGTCGATGATTGGGTCTAGGACCAGTGCGGCGAATCCGCCATGACGGATACTAGTGGGGTGGTCCCTGCGATCGAAGGTGATCGGGCAGGAGGAGCAAGGGTTGAACTTTGGGGCGACTGGCTCCAACGCATATACGTCCCTGAGCGCACGCTTCCGCTCCCTCTTGGGGATGTGGGTTGCGTATATCATGTTCACCGTCCGCACTTGCTGGGGAAACCTCTTCTCTCCTCCAGTGTGCGGCTGCCAGGGCTCCTCCTCGTCATCGCTATGCGTCCCCTTGTCCTTGTTTTCGGCAATTAACTTGCCGGCCTGCTTGAACACCCAACAATCCCTGTTGGTGTGATTCGCTGGCTTGTCTGGGGTGCCATGTATTTGACACGAGCGATCGAGTATACGGTCCAAGCTGGACGGACCCGGCGTACTTTGTTTGAATGGATTTTCCCGCTGACCGGGTTTAGAGCCTTTGAATCCGGCATTGACTGTCGTATCCTCAGTATTTTCGCTGTTAATGCGGCTCTAATGTTTGTTGCGATGTGACCTGCTATTGCCGTCCTTGGTGTCTGAGGTACCATGGTTCTTTCATATGTTATTACTGCGAGCCAGCCAGCTGTCTTCTCCCGCACAAAAGAGGGTCATGAGCGTCGTGAGAGCTGCCATAGATTTCGGCTTTTCTTGACCAAGGTGCCGGGCTAGCCACTCGTCTCGGGTGTTGTGCTTGAAAGCCGCTAAGGCCTCCGCAACCGGACGGTTGACGATTTGATTTTTCTTTGTAAGGAACTGAGTCCAGAATTGCCTAGCCGACTCTTCTGGCTGCTGAATTATGTGGCTCAAATCATCAGCGTCTGGTGGTCGCACATAAGTGCCCTGAAAGTTGTCGAGGAATGCAGCTTCCAGATCTTCCCAATAGCTAATGGAGTCCGCTGGCAAGCTGTTAAGCCAATGCCGCGCTGGTCCTTTGAGCTTTAGTGGGAGGTATGTGATGGCGTGTAAGTCATCGCCGCGGGCCATGTGGATGTGGAGGAGGAAGTCCTCAATCCATACTGCCAGATCTGTTGTGCCGTCGTATGATTCAATATTTACAGGTTTGAAACCTTCTAAGAATTGATGTTCCATTACTTCGTCTTTGAAGCATAAGGGGTGTGTGGCGCCTCTGTATTGGGCTATATCGCGACGCAGCTCGAATGGGTCTTGCCCGCTGCGTTCGGCCCGGCCGGATTTGCTTTTACTGTATCCGGCGTGTCGTTTCTCGTCTCGCTGAGTGGTGCACCCTCGTGATCCGTAGATCGATCTTGTATGCTTTGCCTTGTCCTCCAATATGTCTTGCAGGTCTGGCGTATCTCCCCATGCCTTTTTATTTGAATGGCGTCGGGGTGGAGGCTGAGCTTTTGGCTGGAATGCCTCTCTATCGCGGCCACGAGGTGGCCGATCAGCCGTATCATACGCTTCTTTCTCCAGTCGGGGTAGTAACTCGCGTCTTGGGTAACTCTTGGAGGGGCGCTCGAGTTTATATTCCTCGGCCGCGAGGACTTCAGTCCATCTGTCAGCTAGCAGATCTTGATCAGCTTGAAGCTACTGCTGCTTTTTCTTCAGGCTATTTGCCGTGGCCATGAGCCGGCTCTTGAAGCGCTCTTGTTTGACGGGATCCTCTGGTATGGCGAATTCATCGTCGTCGAGGCTTGCCTCATCTTCGGAGGGGGGCATGTGATTGTCATCCTCCTCCTCTCCGTCTGCCGCTCTCTCAGGAGAGCTGGCTCCTCCATCCTCCTGCTCTAAATCTTGATGGAGGGGTTTGTTGTTGTCTTCGGCACTATCCGGAGTGTTATTATCTCCTGTGTCGGTATCACCACTTTTGCTTTGGCGGGACTTAGAGTGGCGCCGCTGACGTCGGTGTTTGGGTTGCTTCTTGGAGGGGTCATCCTCCGCTATCCCATCGTCATTGCCTTCTTTGGGTGTATCCACCATGTATATGTCATATGACGAGGTGGCTTTCCAGTGCCCTATAGGTGCTGGTTCATGTTCGTCTTCTACATCATCGTCCATACTTTCGATGTCTAAGGAGTCGAAGTCGAGCATGTCGGTTAAATCATCGACAGTGGCTACGAAGTGGGTGGTGGGTGGGCGTCGAATTTCTTCGTCGTCCGCATCCCAATCCTGTTGGACATAATCCGTCCAGGGTCTCTTGACAAAGAGAGAGACCTTAGTGAATTCAGAATCTCGCTGAAGGGCAAATGCTGAAAGATATCCGCGGCGGTGAATTCCATGATCGGCGCCCAATCGGATTCGATTGGCAGGGGCGCGGATGGTTCGGAGTCCAGAAAAGAGTCCGGCACCTTGGAGTCATGGGCTGCGCAGAGGGTTAGGTTGGTGTTTGGCTCGATCGCCCTTGAGACTGCAGCCCCTAAGGCGGTGTCTAACAACCCGTCCTCGACTGCGTAGTTGGCTCCGAGCTAAGGGTCGGAGCTGACACAGGCGCAGCCTCTGGGGTACTGTTCGGCGGCAGAGCTAGGTCATACCCATCGTGACAGTGCGGCACGCCAGGCTGCGGCTCAAATCCGTCGAAGATCAAGTCTCCGCGGATGTCAGCCGTGTAGTTCAAACTTCCAAATCTGACATGATGGCCAGGGGCGTAGCTTTCAATCTGCTCCAGATGGCCAAGCGAATTAGCCCACAGTGGAAAGCCGCCGAATACGAAGATCTGTCCCGGGAGAAAAGTCTCACCCTGGACCGCATCGCTATCAATGATAGTAGGAGCCATCAAGCCTAACAGCGACGACATAGAGGAACTCTCAATGAAAGCACCAATGTCGGTGTCAAAACCGGCGGATCTCGGGTAGGGGGTCGAAAGCCCCAATGTCGGTGTCAAAACCGGCGGATCTCGGGTAGGGGGTCCCGAACTGTGCGTCTAGGCCAGATGGTATCAGGAAAAACCCTACGTCCTGCTTGATTGATATTGATAATATGGGTAGTACAAGAGTGGATCTACCACGAGATCAGAGAGGCTAAACCCTAGAAGCTAGCCTATGGTATGATTGTATGTTATGGTTGTTGTCCTACGGACTAAAACCCTTCGGTTTATATAGACACCGGAGAGGGTTAGGGTTACACAAGGTCGATTACAAAGGAGGAGATATCCATATCCGTATTGCGTTACACAAGGTCGATTACAAAGGAGGAGATATCCATATCCGTATTGCCTAGCTTGCCCTCCACGCCAAGTAGAGTCCCATCCGGACACGAGACGAAGTCTTCAATCTTGTATCTTCATAGTCTAACAGTCCGGCCAGTGGAGATAGTCCGGATGTCCGGAGACCCCCTAATCCAGGACTCCCTCAACCCCATTTGGGAAGGTGCTTCTCCTTAGGAAGAGCAGGCAAGTCAGAGTTGTATTTTGAGTCCAAATTGTCTGGGAGTTTACTTGTTTCATCAAGTGCCTCTTGATCCTCTTGTAGATCTACAAAACCTTCTAATTCCATCAGATCATCATCTTCCAGGAGCTCCATTTCCCTGAGGAGGTTGAATCCATCAGTTTCATCAAGCACAGAATTCAAGATCTTTTCCTGGATGCTGAGTTGAGGAGTGTATTGAGAATCAGGGAGGTGTGTCTTGAGGACTAAAGTGGGTGTAGTTTCTCCAAGCATCTGATTGTGGCCAAAAGACTATCCTCTGATGTTAGGGGCCCCAGAATTGGCAGCAGGCCCTTTATCTGATTTAGATCTAGAGCTCCTGTTGGATTCAACATCTTCAGTAAGATTGGTACCAGTTTCAACTTCAGAGACATATGTACCAGTAGAGAGGTTGGTGGAGGTGCCAGTTTCGGTGGGGGTTAAGGACTCCACCTCAATGAGTAGCCTGTAGATTTTGTTCCCAACTCCAAAAAGCCTTTCAGTAGGGATTTTGGAGGGATCTTTACATAAGATTTTGACCCTAACAGTTTCATAGAATGACTTGAAATTATGTTGCCAATCCACATCCAATAAGACCCCCAGAGTGGAAGTGATTTGATCCAGCATAGTCCAGTCACACCACTTGGGGGTTTAATTTCCTGATCTTGATCCAAGTTTCCTGGAGGTCCTCTTCAGCCTCAATCCTGCCTTTCTAGACTTCAACATTGACTACAACATTGTCTTTTTGAGACCAAAACAGGGGTATCCAGCAACTTGAACTACATCAGGAGGGAGTTTGGACAAGAACGTCCACTCATCTAGGGCATTGATTGGCCCGGGCCAGTTGGTTTTGTAAATGTATGCAAACTTAGTGGCAAGTTCCTGCTTGGTCACTTCACCAGCTTCTACCAGAACAATCCCCACATTCTTCAGGGAGCCATGATACTGAGAATTTTCATCAGGTGGGTCTATGTGGTAGAACCCTAATCCTGGAGCAGCACTTCCAACATATCTAGAAGAACTGTGGGTTTTCCTTCTGACAGGGCAATTCTCAACTCTTGGGCTTGACACATTCATCCAAATGATGCCCTGGTTCCCCACAGTTGTAGCAGATCGCCTCAGAGTATGCCATAAGGCCCGAAGCAGGGGCAGGAGCAGTTTTCTGGATGTCCTGTCTCTTCTTTTGCTGATTCTTGCCTTGAGATTTCCCACTGATCTGAGAGTCAGAACCACTAGCAGATTGATCTTGGGCAATTACACGAGCCTGCCCAGATTGTGCCCCCATTTGGGGCGGAGGTGGGCCGTACCATTGCCCAACCGGTGCTCCCCCCCGTTGTGATAGGGGAAATTCATCGGAGTTCCTGGTTCCTTCTCATCCTCCAGCCAGATGTTGTCTCTCAGGAAGCAGAAATAACCACCAGACAACTCAATTGAACCAGATTGCAAGCCTAATTTCAATCTTCTGCAGGTTTGGGGGAGAGGTAAGGTAGGGGATCCACCTACTCCGGCTCCGGTGGCATGCTGGTGGGCATGAGTCCAGTCAAGCATTCCAATCTCGCAGCACGGTGTGGATCTCCTAAATTCACTTCTCCTTTCTCCCATCGAATGAACGCAATCGGCGGCTCCCTGGGGTGGGGCATCCTGTGCTTCTCTGAGAAATCTTCTTCGAAGTAGATCCACAAGGCTAGATTCAGCAGATCCCAATTCACATGATCCTTGCACATCCGAGCATACCTGCGCGAGTGAGAGAACGAATTCGGTCCCTCCTCGGATTCCTCCCTCGCAGCTTCCTCCTCTGCTTCCCTCCATTCGCGCGTGCACTGCGTCCAGGAGAGAGCGTCGTCGCGGATCCGCATCGCCCGCTCCCTCCATCTCCGCCCTTGAGTCTCCCATAGCACCGCCGGCACACTACTAGAAAAAGGGCTGCTAGTGGCGCACCTATTTTCGCTACTAATGGCGCACTACTGGTGCGCCACTAGCATCATGCCATTAGAATTTTTTTCTAATGGCGCACCGCTGGTGCGCCATTAGTATCTGGTATACTAATGGCGCACCACATAGAAGTGCGCCATTAGTAACAATTTTTTTCAATTTTTTTTCAGATTTTTTTTAATTTTTTTCAAAAAATTTCAATTTTTTTTCGTTTTTTTCTTAATCTCAGGTCATTATGTCTTAATCTCGAGTCAAATCGCACTCTGTGGTCAAACTTCTCGAAAGGTCACCCATCCTCACAGTACTCCAACCCAAGCACGCTTAACTTCAGAGTTCTATCCAACCCCAGCAACAGCTCAATTCACAGGCACTTGTTGATATATCTAGCATATCAATCCTATTATACCTTGTTGATGTCTAGGACTTTGTTCATGTTCATGACTATGATGAAATTTTGAAAAATATTTCAAACTTCCCGGTCATATTACGTATCATTTTTTGAAAAAAAAATTCAAAACCTTTTTTTTGAATTTTTTTGCCTCTAGATCTTGAAAGACCCGTAACTTTTTTTGTGTTAGGTTTTCGGGGATTTTGAAAATGTTTAACGGGGTTCCCCCAGTTAAATTCGGATGTAACTTTTCGAGTAGATGATTTTTCATATATAAAACTTTTTAATCCGAGTTCGTATGCAAAAGTTATGCCCATTTTACAAATTTCCAGAGAGATTTTGCAAATAAAGTCGAAATTTATATTTGTAAATTTTCCCAACAACTAGACCACATATCACATGGAAAACTTATTTTCTTTTATTTTTTGACATTTCTATCATTTTTTTTTATTTTTTTTAAAACTGAAAAGGCGGTCCACGGTGCGTCATTAATAGTTTTGAAAAAAAAATAAAAAAATTTTGAATTTTTTTTGTATTTTTTTTTTGAAAAAAACTTAGTAATGGCGCACCAGTGGACAGTGCGCCATTACTAACAATTTTTTTTACTTTTTTTCAAAACTTCTAATGGCGCACCGTGGGTGTGGTGCGCCATTACTATGTCAACTAGTAATGGCGCACCACACCCACGGTGCGCCATTAGTAACAAATTTTGTTTTTTTTCAAAACATCTAATGGCGCACCGCACACCAGGTGTGCCATTAGTAATATATTACTAATGGCGTACCTGTATGTGGTGCGTCATTGCTATATTCTAATGGCGCACCACACACGTGGTGCGCCATTAGTGTCCATTTCATCTATAGCCGTTTTCCTAGTAGTGGCACGACGGAGTTGAGCGGCTGGAGCATCCATGGGAAGGCTTTGTAGACATGTGGGAGATGCATCTTGTACATCTACCTGTCTTCCAGCCATTCCCCCATGGATATGGCCGGCGACTCCATGGGGCGCGCGAGCGGACTTGCTGAGGGGGGCAGGCGCGCCCAGAGTCAGGAAGTGGGGGGTGGCGGCGGGATCTATGGCGGCGGCGAGGGTGGAGGTAGTGGCGGGGGCGGCGGCGAGGGTGGAGGTGGTGGCGGGGGCGAAGGGGATCGCGAGAGTGGTCATCTATTTGCCAATTATGTGAACTAAACAGTCAACATATAAAATAATTTATATATATAATATAGTTAGAAGGGAAACATAAGTTGGACCTGGCGTTCCTATTCTTATATAGAAAAATAGAACAGTCCTCTGCGTTTTCTTCAAAAAATACATAAATTGGGCTGCCAAAAATAAAACGTCGGATGGGAGGTCCATAGGCCGGTCGATACATGATGGCCCTAAGAAAATACAAACAGGCATATGGACCTCCCATCCGAGGTCGTGGGTTGCGCATGTTAAAAATGAAAGCCTAGACGGGACAGCCCAAAACCACATCCAACACTTGCCAAAACTTCGTCCCTCGTTTTCTGTGTGTTTCGCACACTCGACATTGTGTGGGCATTTTGACTGTGCATCATATGAAGATGTGCTATGCATGAATGTTGATCAGCATGATGTTAACTGGCTGGTAGTTCCATTTTCAACCATGAATAAAACTTCCGACATGATGTTAACCCTGTTTGAAAAGGCCGTGTTAATATAGATGCTCTGCCTCTGAAAGTTGCAGCTTCTTATCTGAAACTGAACTTGCAGTTTCTTATCTAAAACTGAAACTTGCAGTTTCTTCTCTGAGAATCACATTGTCAGCACTTTTGTACTCCTATGAAACTACATTTTTTGAATTGCTAAAAATAGATATTAGAATTCATAAAATACTTCATATGCTCAATACTGTAAATCTAAAATTCAAAAGACATTCATATCTGAAAGTACTCTCAAAATACACAACATAAAACACAATTCACAACCTGCAAATACTGACAATCCTAAGCTCCTCCTGACAATTCACAACCTGCCCGACTATTGGGCTGGGGGGAGGGGGGCAGCCCCCTCCTATTCCTCGGCGGCAGACAGCCGCCCCGTGAGACGATGTGAACGGCGAGGGAGATGATAGCATGGAAGCATCGTCAGGCCAACTGCTTTTCTCCTCTTCCAATTGGGTTCGGTCGACTAAGACTCCACCGGCTCGCTCTGGCAGGACACCCTAACAAACGACACCATGTAGTTGCTCGATCCTTCAATCTCTGGTGGATGCTCCACCTGGGATCAATACTCCCACCACCGCTCCCTCATGATCGGATTCGGTGAATCTGTTTGCTCCATGGCCCAGAGGAGCAGCTCTATGTACTCCGGCGCGACTCCCTCCGGGAGTATCACCGCCTTTTCGCTCTGTCGCAGATATTTGGCCATGGATGTCGTCGTCGCCGCTAGTTGGTCCTTGTTGTCAAACCAAGACTGTATCTCTAACATCCTAGCTAGCTTCACAGGGTCGCCGTCTATGATCCTCACATATCGGTTGTACTCCTCCATCGATCTACTTCTCCACAGCACCTTCACTCGCCGGCGGTGGTTTTGAATGGAAGAGGAGAGGAGCAGCGCTGGTTTTGGATTAGAACGGGAGAGGAGCGACACTGGTTTTGGACTGGAACAGGAGAGGAGGGGCGGTGGTTTTGAAATGGAAGAGGAGAGGAGCGGTGCTGCATTTAGATTGGAACATGAGAGGAGCAGCGGTGGTTTAAGAGGAGAAGAGCGGAAGAGCGGCGCTGGTCTTGGAAGTATTTTTTTGTTGTTTTGCATATTTTGGGTCAAAGTTTGACCACAGACTGTATTTGACAAGCAAAATGTGAATGCATGTCATGAAAAATTGTATCGTTTGGTTCGTATCTGAATGTACTTTGAAATTATATTATTTTTGCAATGTATAACATATATTTTATGTGCGAAAATCATGGTCAATTATGACCCAGAATAAAAGGGAGACTAGTTAATGTGGGGTCGCTTTCTTAATTGATGGGTAAATTGATTTTGATTTTGATCCAGTCACAGCGCGCTGGCCCTCTCGTCCAATCCTAAATCGCTACCGCACGCTCCTCTCCCTCTTCTCCATTGCAAAACCACCTCCTCTCCTCTCCATCATCTCCATTCCAAAACCACCATCTCGCCTCTCCCTCTTCTGATCTTCTCCATTGCAAAACCACCTCCTCTCCTCTCCATCATCTCCATTCCAAAACCACCGTTTCGCCTCTCCCTCTTCTCTATTGCAAGACCACCGTCTCTTCTCCGTTTTCTAGACGCTTTGCTCCATGGCGTGGGCGCAATCCATGGTTACAAAATTAGTATACTGTATACTATTTAAAAGTTGAGGGCGGGGCTTTTCCTGCGCGGTAGGCGGCGGGGCAGTTCCGCCTAGTCGGTTCGACAGAGACGCGAGAAGACGAGGGAGTAGGCTGCTGCAAAAGTAGGGCTGTGTGAATTGACAGTGAGTTACTGCTGGACAGGTGGGGCCCCGTGATTTGACTTGCCATTATCATTTTAACTGCGGTGCTACGACCGACGTGAGTCTCCCGATTCCTGACCACCTCCATACAGGTGCCTCTCCCAATGCTCCACCATGTAGTAGAGGCCGTCTCTTGCATGAGAGCCCACTTCTCCACTTTTTCCTTGCCTCTCTTTCCTCCACATATGCAAAAATGCCATGTAAAGCGCACTATTGTACTTACTTTTACTTGCTCCTATAGGTGCTTAAGCTTGCCACATAGGCATAAAGTCTGATGTGGCAAGTTAATCAAGAAGAGAGAGACTGGTTTGGTGACCCAAGGAAGAAATGGTGCTAAGCGCGTGTACCTAGGTGAAAAGACAATTTTGAGTCTATAGCTAATTAAATGAAGCAAAATTAGCAACACCATTTCATTGGAAGAGGTCACTCCTTGGCAAATGCAATAAATACTAGTACTCCTTGTGTCCCATAATATAAGAATGTTTTTGGCACTACACTAGTGTCAAAAACATTCTTATATTATGGGACGGAGGGAGTACGAAGAAAGAGATAGAGAGGAGTAAAACAAATACACTTATAGCCAACCTTATAGCCAACCTTGTTGTAGTATGAGTGACTAAGTGATGACTATGTATGACATGCCAACATCAGATAGCCTAACGCACCGTGTTAAATCTCCAAGGGCGCGACCGCGCGAGCGACACGACGGTCGTGGTAGGCGCGACCACGATATGGGCTGTTGGCAGCCCTTGGATCTGAGATCAAACGGTTGCATGCTAAGTTGCTGAAAATTTGCAGAATAACCCTCCAGGATAGGATATTCACCCATAGGTCTAGAATCACGCCATGCAACTGTTCGATCTCAGATCCAAGGGCTCTCAGAAGCTCGTATCATGGGAGAATGGAAAGCCACTACCCTGCCATTCGCACGCTGGCAGTTCGCTCCTACTCGTCCCTGCACGTCCTTCAATACTACGACGCTTTGCTCCTAGTCGTCCCGTCCATTCACATTACGACAGTTCCACTAATCCTAACCCTCCTCCCAAATCCATGGCGTCCCAAATCTCCACGATCGGCGATGAGTACAAGGTTAGAACCATCACCGTCAATGAGTTCGACGTCATCTACACCCGTTCTTCTGCGACGGTGAAAGGATGCCTTTATCGCTTCAGACGCATGTTCGAAAACTCAGATGATGAGTGGGTCGCTGGGCTAGATGTTGAGTACACCACAGTCCTGGGACCAGAGAAGGATCTAAAGGATGAAGAGAGGAAGAAGCCCGCCGTTATCCAGGTTTGCGTGCATGACTTATGCGTGGTGTACCACATATGCCATGCCGATGTTGAGTGCCAGGATTTTAAGGACTTCCTCGAGAGCAACCTAGTCAAATTCGTTACTGTAGACTTTAAGAACGACAGGGATGTCCAGCGTCGGATAGGTCTCGTTGTAGGCAACCCCTTCGACCTCCAGAAGAATCAGCTGGTGTCCTCTCGTCGGCCTTCAATGCTGACCCTGGCAGGAGCCATGGTTCATCCTTCATACGGTAAACTGGAGAGACCTCCATACACGTTTCATCGTCATGCATGGCAGCGGAATGTACTAGATATAGACCACATCCACTACGCTGCATTGGATGGCTACCTTTGCTTCAATATCTACAAGGGTTGGATGAAGAGCAACAACCAAGTGTGTGGTTCAAGCAAAGAAGTATCGGCCAAGAGGAAGAGGGACAAAGACGAAGTCGAGGACGTGGACGAGGACTCCGAGTAAGGTGGCAGTGTCGTTGCTCATGGTGGTTCTAATGCAGTGTCTACCGGAATAGTTGCAAAGTTTAATTTTAGGTGTGCTTAATTTAATTTGAGGGGTGTGTTGTGCTGAGCCCCCAGCAGAACTAGCTATGTTGTGTTTCTTCTCGTTACTTTAACTCTTCAGTACGTACATACTAGTATTTCTTACATTTCATCTTTTAGTTGGTATAGTACTACCACTCGTTTCTTCACATTATATACGTACAATATATATGGCCAACATCATATAGCCAGCAGTTTAGTTGTCAAGGAATTTCAGGGTGCTTAGTTTTGTCAAAGAATTCCACGATGCTTAGAGGGTGCTTGGATCCAAGGGACTTATTTTAGTCTGACTAAAAATAGTCTCTTTAAGAGGCTAAAGTTCCAAGCACCCCTGACTAAAGATGGGCTAAAACTAGTCTTGAGACTAAAAAATTTTAGTCAGGGGTACCCCTACTAAAATGTGAATTAGTCCTCTCTCTACTCATTTAACTCTTCTCCTTTAACACAGGCGAGTTCTGGATTGGAGGGTTTGGAGGATAATAAATGCTCATTAACTTGATTTTAGCCTTTTTATTATTTGGATCCAAGCATGGGTGAGGCTAGCATGTTTTACTCCCACTACTTTTAGTCATGGGACTAAAACGTATCCAAGCACCCTCTTAGTTTTATTTGAGGGGTGGGTTGTGCTGGACACCATTATTGTGACTAGCCTTTTTGGTAGTACTATATGCATAATTTGGCGACGAGTGCTCTCTATATGTACCACCATTTTTTTTTAATTTCAAGTTTTGCTCCATGGCGCAATCCATCGATACTACTGTTGTACAAAAGTATACATTTTTTTAAAGGCTAGAGGGCGGGGCAGTCTAGCTTGGTCGGTTTCACGAGAGGTGAGGGCCTTTGTGATTTGACGGCTCATTACTGCTGGAAGGCGGGGCCTTGTGATTTGACTACTCGTATAAATGCGCCGACGACCTGATCGGGGAGGAGCAAAGAACTATGCAGTATACTCAAGTTTTTCACTGCAGTAGTACTATGACGGAGGAGCACGAAACATGGCAGCCCAGTGCCATATGGCGTTAAAAATGATCTAATTTGCTAGTCATCTCATTGTTAGCATTGTTCTATTCATTCCCTCAAAAAAACCATTGTTCCATTCATGCCTCGCAGAGAGCGTGACACGTGCGGCGAAACACCCAAAGCAAAAGATGAAACACAGGAGCAAAAGAAGAAGGAAGATTATCACCCCAAATGATCTAATTCACCGTGGAGTCGTAACTGCTTCTTCATCTCCTCCACGACCTCCATCTCCTTGCGCGTCTCCTCCGCCATCTTCTTCATTCTATCCATGACGCGGGATTTCTCGACGCCAGCCTTCTTCATCTGTTCCACGGCCGCATTACGTACCTTGACAGCAGCCGGGTGCTCGATGCGAAGCTTCGCCAACTCCTTCTGTTCCATGATGAGGGCCTGCAGCATCATCATGGAGGAACTACTATTCTCATGCAACTTCTTCCAGCTGGCATTCTTCTCCTTCAACAGGTCGATCTCATGGCAGAGCTTCACCTTGTCCTCCTGAAGTCGCAGGATTTCGCCGATCGCCTTCTTCTCCGAGGCAATGCTCTTCTTCAGCAGCATCACCAAGCCGGCGGTCAACTCCTCCTGCTGATTGAGCTTAGCGGGCATGTTGTCGAGGTTCTCCTTCAGCAACTCCATCAAGCCTTGGATGAACTCCTTCTGCTTATTGAGGTACTTATTGAGCTGATCAGGCATGCCGTCGAGGGATAACGACTCCAGCTCCGCCGGCTCGGCATATTCGCCTCCGCGGCTAGGGCGCTCCTGGGAGCCATCGCCTGCCCGTGAGAGATCTTTCGAGGTCTCTGTGTGGCAGCGAGCCCTCTTTTTTTTCCGCAGCCTTGGTTGCCACTCCCTTGTTACGAGTAGTTCTCGATCTAGAGCTCTGCTCACCAGCCATGGCAAAGATGGACGAAGAAGAAGCACTTATGAGGAGGAAAGGTACAGTAATTTTATTTTAGGTAGTTCCCCTTTTTATAACCTAAGTACTAGCACTAGTACTAATACCTGCATAGTGGGAACACGTTCAGGTTTGGTACGTACTTGTAGGTATGAGCAGGCTTTCGAATGTGATGGGAACAAGGATTAATTGATGGTTTTGGTTTCGAGGCCCAAAACGGCTCCCGATGAGTTTAGCAGAACATAAATTTCAAGTACTACACTGCTCAAATGCATAAATATTATGTTACTGTCAAAACGTGGCATAAAATACGAAGGAGACCAATGGAAGTACTACTAGAAACCCACGATTTAACTACTCGCATGCGCGCAGTGGAGTAATAATGTGTTTCTTCCGCCCTCACGTCTACTCATTTTGCATGCACTGTATTAATTGACCATCAATGAAGTGAACGACTTTACACGCGTCAAATTATCACATGGGGTGGATCTTGGTACAAAATTGCGTCCGCCCGTGTACCCGCGTGTGCGTGCGAGGGAATGAGTGCGTGCGTGGCGTGCGTGCACATCTTAGCTTCGTGCATGTACCGCTAGTATGGCTCAGGGAGGACGAGTACATTCTTCTGGAACCAGCAACACATCACTTTGATCAATCCACGCAAGGAGGTCACGACAACGCCTCCACATGTGCCACGTGGCTTCATGAACTGTAAGAGAGACACTGTGTAGCGTGCCATTGGTATTCTAATTTACGTGTTTTGCACATACTCGAAGTACTAGTAAGGTACACGTGCATTACACGCATCAGATTTTGCAACCAAATTATGAATAAATACCACACTATAGCATGTAAGCTCTGAGTCATATATGTCTGATGTAGCCCTTCGTTTAATTCTTATATTTCATCTCATTCAAAATCAATTAGTTTTTATAAAAAAGCTAAGAACGCGGGAATTGGAAAAACATGGGATTATAGTGGAATGTTGTCTTGAATCCTACAGGATTGTATGAGTGTTTGATTGTGCATAGAAAAAACGTAGAATTCTTTCAAAGAGGTTTGAGTGGATGTGATGTTTCCTATGAAATCTAGTGCAAATGAATCATATGGAAAAATTCCTATGGTTTACAACCCTACAAATCAAACAACCAAGATAGGAAAAATTCCTAATGATTAGAATCCTCCAAAATTCCTTTGTGAATCCTTTGAATCAAAGAAGCCCTTAATCTATTTTATGATTCATGGAATTGTGTGTTGTAAAGCATAAAGTAAAAACAAATAATGGCAATTCAACTAGAAAAAAAGTTTGGGCAGTTATGATACGGAAGATTCTAGAACAAAAGAGAACCACTGTTGTTTTGAGGTTTGTGCATTATGCTTAAGGTCAACCATGGAGTCTGCTAGATTGTACATGTGGCAAAATCCGGTGGGGGGCTAGAAGATGGTGCGAGGGGCCGAGTGGAGGGAGACTATAAAGGAACGCACAAGTGCGAGATCGTTATTTAGAGAGAGAGGGGGCGAACACGTGCGCTGTTGCGCGCAGTGGCTGAGCCATGAAAAATAAATGAGCTAGGGGGCCAAGCATTGCTAATCCTTTACAAGGAGGGTCAATTCATGAACTTAAACCATTTTTAGCAGCAATTGTCTAATGATCACATTCATATTAGCCTCGATATATAGTGATGTTAGGGGGAGGGGGCAGGGCCCTTACTGCCCCTGTCTTCGCCATTGTGCACGCGTCTGAGAGATGAAGCGGAAGGCATGGATGATGAGAGGGGGGCATTGGATATATAATTAATGTGGGTGTATTAGCTATATATGTTAATCCTATGTAGAGAGGTATAGATTGATCGATATGGACGTGGGAAAGAGGCTGAGACCTCACTGGATATATCGATTGATCGGTTTGTGTGGAAAACTATGAAAGACCTAGCTATATACACACATACATAGAGGAACATCGATCGTTGCGCATGAACGCATGAGAGATAAAGAATGCCTGATACGATGGAGAGGGGGATGTGTGTGGGTGTGTGCCTTCATTGGAGACTGACCTGAAGAAAAAGATTGCATGCGTGCGATGGATAATGCCGACTGGTAGTGTGTGTGCATGCATGCACGAGAGAAAGTTAGTGGTACAATTATAAAGAGAAGACTACTATGTAGGTGTAAAAGAATAGGTGAGGTCATAATCAATGTAAAGTTCACTACTAGGAAAAGGCCTACTAATGGCGCACCGGTTTTGCCTACTAATGGCGCATCACCGGTGCGCCATTAGTAGCACGCCACTAGTAATTTTTACTAATGGCGCACCACTGGTGCACCATCCAGTGCGCCATTAGTATAAAACACCATGCGCCATTAGTGTGCCTCCCAGGGGCCATATTTAACCATGTGCTTTGGCACACTAATGGCGCACTGTGGATTGATGCGCCATTAGTATACTTGGCATACTAATGGCGCACTCTGTAGTGATGCGCCATTAGTATGAATATTAGGTTTTATTTTTTTTACTTTTCTGACTTTTGCACATGTTACAAAATATATTATTTGATAGAATATAGACAGTAGCACACAACAACAGCAGATTCATCGAATACAATAGAAGATTAGTCTCCGAATACAATTCATCATATTAGTCTCCGAATTCAAAAGACCGAACAAAGATAAAACATTACAAGTCTCGAGACCGCGAGTATCGAGTTTGTCGGAAATAATACTAATCCTAACAAGTCCTACTAATCATCATCATACAACTTCTACTTGTTATTCATAACAAGTCATATGATCATCATCTTGATAGTCATCGAACCAACCCTACTTAATTGTTCTTAGCACATGATCATCAGTATTAGGCAGGACCTAAATACCCTATTTAAGCTAAAATAGCATAAAACAATATAGATCCTGACTCTCCATTATGGATAATGGAGAACATCCTGTCTTCAATTCTTGCGCTTCGCTTCCTTTTGCTTCCAAGAAGCTCCTTACGACTGTCCATACATTTTTTCCATCCTTTGATTTTCATGTCTCCACTTCTTTTAGAAATCTCGTATGGACAGTTGAGATTGGTAGGACGACCTGGCTGTATGTTCAAAACATTAACACTACCTTTCAGATACATCATATGAGGCACACAATTCTCTGGGATTATCTGTTGAAAAACATAGTAATAACTTCATAGTTAGCAATGATGTACTAGTTTTAGAAGTATGCAAAAGATGCCACGGATGTCGTAATAGTAAAAAATCTTACCAGGGTATCTCCATGGTAGTTACCGTAGTTGAACACATGCACTAGTGGCACGTATTGACCATAATGTTGAGGAGTTTGATTGTAGATATTGTAATTCTCAATGTCAGTACAAAATCCGACCAGATGATTTTTCTCCTTGTAAGTTGTTAATTCGGAGCCATCGGTGTAGTGGGTTTTGTCTACCATCTCCCGCACATTCTTTGAACAATAAAAATAAGCTGTCAATGGAAATAAGCTGTCAACTATTTTGAAATAAACAATATAAATTAGCTAATAACTATGTTTGAGAAACTCACATAGCGGTAGAACTGGAGGCGTATCAACAAGGACCCAAATGTCCATATTGTCTTGGTTGATGTCAGGATTACCAAGATCCATGGTGATAAGCATACCCTCATCAAAACCATACATCTTGCAAAATGCTTCCCAATTTTTGCAACCAAAATGGGTTACGCTCTCAGAATTATATAGATTTACTTCAAAGTCCACATCGTGATGAGTCCTTAGGTGAATTTTCTTTGTTTCAGAAATTTCATGGTCTTCAAAATCCATCCTCTCCAAGACATAGCGTCTTGCATGGCATGGGATAAGCTATACTCGAATTGTAAAAGATGAAAATTACACGTTGAAATAGTTGAAGTCATGCTTAATTATGAAAATAACACTTGTCGTCGTTGTGTACCGTTTCAACTTCGAAGGTCTCCTCGAGCTTAATGCTGAAGCGCCGATCATCGTCCAGGTGAGGCATGTCGCACAGACCTCGATCGTCGTGGCACCAGTCGCACTCCGCCGGGAGACTTTCGTCGTCCGATGATGATGACGACATATCCTACGTTCATAATTCAAAACTACATCATTTAGGGTTTGTCGACACCGAGGCATCCTAAAAGCTAAGCTTTTCATCATTTAGGGTTTTGTCGACGCCGAGGCACCCTAAAAGCCTAAGCGTACATCATTTAGGTTCTCATCGACACCGAGGCACCCTAGGTTGGGCCTAATCACTTGGCACTAATCACTTGGCTCTATTGCCACCTATGTTGGGTTTATCATCTAGGGTTTATCGATGCTAACGAGAATTCTAAGTTGGGCCTAATCACTTGGCTCTATTGCCACCTATGGTTTAATGCAGCAAGAATGGCGGGGCAGTTGATCCTACTTATTTAAGTACTAAGATACCCCGGCCCATGCATTAGTAGCAAGTACCTCATATGTCCGATTTTTAGCAAAGTCATGCTAAAATTCACGGAAAATTTCAGCATGACCTTTGCTGAAAATAGGACATATGGAGTACCCGAATTTGCCGGAACGGAAGTTAATCGACATTCCGGCAAACTCAAGGGCCTCTCGGGGTACCTGCAAAATCATCACGACACGAAGGGCCTCTCAAGGGCCTCAAGCAGCAGCGCCCTTCACGAGCGAACTCAATGAGTGTGAACCAACAGAGTGTGGGTCACCACAGATTCTGTAGTCAAAAACCTTCAGGACAGAGTGAAAATAGTTACAATATGCTTGCAAGTAATTTTTCTGTAACTAAGGCACAATATGCTTGCAAGTAAATCACAATATGCTTGCAAGTAATTTTTCTGTAACAGTCTTGCCCCTATTTGAAGGACAAGCAAATAGATACAATGGGTAGCTTTGGCACAATCCTAAGGCACAATCCTCTGACTAATTCATCACTGTAGGCCGGCATGAAACACACTCCTCCAAAAAAGCCTAAAATTCCACTATTATTGCATTTAAAAAAGCCTAAAATCCACTAGTATTGCCTCTAAGAAAGCCTTAAAAGTCCACTATTATTGACAATCAAAATATGATCTGAACTGTAAGGAGTTAACTGAAAAATGAGTGTTAACTGAAGTTTTCCAGTACAGATCATAACTGAAGTTATTCATAGAATATAGTGACATCAAATGCAGTTAATTAGTCTTAATTGAATCTTAGTAAGGTTCATTCTGAAGTCAAAAGTCCCCAAACAGTGAAAGGGAACAAACAAAAAAATGTTTGGGAAATTCCAAAAGAGTCTAAAGGTATGGGTTGGTTTTTGAAAACCCAAAATTTCATCAACACATTAGTTATAATTTGTTTGTGCAAATACTTCTCTCAGGCAGCCACACACATCTTTCTTCATCCAATTTTTTCCTACAGTATCATTGAACATCTGAAACTTACCAGCTCAACTTGAGAAAAAATGGATAGGCAGGGACATTTGTGCCTTTTGCCATCTAATCTAATCTACCTCTGCTTGATTAACTATTGTTTTGGTTTTCACTTTCTGCCAGACCATTAGATTAGTTGGTAAAGTACATGCTTCATCTTACATTCCCTACCTGTGTGTACATGCATTTGCAGGCTTTCAGGCCCTGACTAATTAACTACATTGCTGATCAGAGACCCTACTGTTTACTGGGAGGTGGCAGTACTACTGTGCTAGTGTGCTAGTACTGGTTTTTATTCTTTGGAACCTTCTACTTATGAAGCTCTCTCAAGTAAAGATTTTCAACTAGTAGTACATTTTTGTATGGTGCAAAAGTCCAGCAGCACTAGAACTGAACTAATTGATCTATACATGTTGTAGGAGGAGCTATATCATTTTCATGAGGAAGGAGGAGAGGGAGGAAGGAGGAAGGAGGAGAGGTACCTGGGCGGGTGCGGCCAGTCGCTGGAGGGGTTGGGGTCAGGGTTGGGGTTGGCGGCGACGGCTTCGAAGGGATGGCTCGATTGGTCGTTGGGGAGGCCTCCTGGGCGCCTCAGTTGGTCATGGGGAGGCCGGCGGCCGCGGTCGTCATCCTGCACCTCGTGCCCGGACTGAGGTAGAGGCGGTGCAGGGCAGGGGCCGGCGCGGGGAGGCTGTCGGCGACGGCGAGGTCGCGGAGGCGTCGGCTATGGCGGAGCTGCAGTGGTGGGGGCGCGGGGGCGGCGGCGCACGTAGGGGCGGCGGCGACGTGGGGCGGGGCAGCGCGCGGGGGGGGGGGCTAGATCTGGCGAGAGGGAGGGACGAAGGGGTCGGGCTAGGTAGAGCTAGGGGGGTAGATTACTAATGGCGCACCCCCGAGCGGTGCGCCATTAGAATGTTTTTTCTAGATAGCAATGGCGCATCCCAGAGCGGTGCGCCATTAGAATGTTTTTTTAGATAGCAATGGCGCACTACACGAACGGTGCGCCATTAGTATGTTTATTATTATTTTTTTGTTGCTATTTTTTAATATATTTTTATAAAACAGTAATAATTTTTTTATGAATATGAAAAAATATCATCAAATGGGGGTGCTCAGCGGTGGTGGAGCGGGCTGGGGATGGTGCGGTGGGTCGGCGGCGACGGTGGAGTGGGGGAGGGTGCGGTGGGTCGTCGGCGGCGGTGGAGCTAGCGGGGGAGGGTGCGGGCGGTGTTCGGCGGCGGTGGGGCGGGCCGGGGAGGGTGCGGTGGGTCGGCGGCGGCGGTGGAGCGGGGGAGGGTGCGGTGGGTCGTTGGCGGCGGTGGAGCTAGCGGGGGAGGGTGCGGGGGGGGGGGATCGAGATCGAGATGAAGGGGGATAGCGATCGAGATTTAAAAGTATTCATCAAATTTGAAAAAATATTCATGAATTCGAAAAGTGCCCATGAAATTTAAAAATATTCATGAGTTCAAATTCGATATTGTACGCCTCATAGGTCATCAGGTTGTGCTCGGCGCCCTATGACAAGGGGAATATGAGTTGTTCTTCCGCGGAAGAATCTTCATGTAAAGGGTACGACAGAAGCTTCTGCTTGAACCAACGCGTGAAACATGAGTTGTGCTCTTTACTAGTTTAAACAATGAGTGAAACGCGTGAATCTTGAAGTAAAAAAATAAATATATATATATACTAATGGCGCACCGGGTGATAGTGCATCATTACTAGTTTAAACTACTAATGGCGCACTATGAAACGATGCGCCATTAGTAGTTTTGCAAAAAAAAGAATAACTTTTTTTACAGTAATGGCGCACTGTCTGCTTGGTGCGCCATTACTACTTAGAACTAGTAATGGTTTCACAGCACTTCGACATGATGCGCCATTAGTATGTATCGAAAAATGGAAAAATAATAATTTAATACTAGTGGCGCACCCTGTTTCTGGTGCGCCATTAGTGTCTTCCACACTAATGGCGCATCACCAACCGGTGCGCCATTAGTATATAGTAGTGGCGCACTGCTTCCATGGTGCGCCATTAGTATCCAATCCTATCTATAGCCCTTTTCCTAGTAGTGGTTGAATTCAAATATTTGAATAAGAGATCCTGATGTTTGAAACCCATGCATGCATGAATATAACGGAGATCTGTGCGGTGTGGTTTGGAAACGAGCATGTTGTAATGTATACACATTGAACAAGGTCAGACTGATTGGAATTTGAGATATCGATGACAGACATCATTTGGCCACGTCGCATCCGTGCATGGACACACTATTCTAATTGGAGATGATGGGCGGCTTTCACATCACATATCTATATCAATACCCCTATATATATTATTTTTTATATTTTATTATATTGTGTGCGGGTAACTTTAACTTTGAAAGATGGTCGTTGGATGAGACGAATCCGATGGTCCAAAGATGGCAAATTTGAGCACTACAGGCCGTTGGATATCATCTAGATTCCACCAGATTTTGCCACATGTATAATCTAGAAGACTCCATGGTTGAAATTAAGCATAATGCACAAACATCAAAACACAAGCACTTCTTATTTGTTCTAGAATCTTCCGTATCAGAATTGCCCAAATTTTTTTCTGCATTATTTGCCATTATTTGTTTTTACTTTATGTCTTACGACGCACAATTCCATGAATCTTAAAATAGATTAACTTTCTTATAAAAACTAGATGATTTTTAATGAAATGAACTATAAGAATGAAACGAACATCTACATCATGCATATATGACTCAAAGCTTGCATGCTATAATGTGGTATTTATTCATAATTTGGTTACCAAATCTCATGCGTGCAATGCACGTGTAACTTACTCTAATCTAAGTGGTGTTTGTGTGTGTGTTGCGCGTGTTGAGGTGCAAATTGTCTTTTTTGGGTACACGTTAAGCTTGTTCTTCCGAAATTTCAAGCCGCGCCTTGTTATGCCAAAAATTCAAGCTAGCGTCTCTATCTATCATGCTGCGAAACTCCCGCCTCTTCAAACCGTGCCTTGTTAGCCCGAAATATTTAAGATATATCTTTGTCTCGTTGTGCTCCGACAACTCCCTCCATCTCAACCCGCGCCTTGCTATTCCGAAATTACAACGCGCGCGGAAACTCCCACCTCCTGTGAAATCCCGACACGCGAAATGCCCGTGGTACCCCTGAACCAAAAGAACCGCCTCAAATTGGGGGGGGGTACTTTCGTAACTTAACCCACATTTCGGACAAGCGCGTCTCTAAGCCATGGTTCCCCACTGCCATCCCATCCGCCCACCCATTCATACACCGAGGCCGCGAAAACCCGCGACGAAACCCCAAACCCTGCTCCGTCCGCCACCCAGACGGAGCCTCTTCCCTGATGATGTCGTCCACAGCAACACCTCGACATCCCTCATCCACCGTACCGGATGAGGATCCGTCGTCGATCTCATCGTCCCGCCGGTTCAGCCACCCCGTCCTCCACCTCCAAGGAGCTGCCCCAATGTTCCCCTCGTCTTTCGCGCCACCTCCATTCCCACACTGCCGTCTTCACCTGCACCACTAGAAGAGCATCATCATCACCGTTTCCTCGGATGAAGCTGCGGCCTAATCGGCGCCACCAAAGAGGTTGTACACTAATCGCCGCATTTTCTTCTTGATTCGATCTCATGGTGCTGCCAGCGCTCGGTCTCGAGCCGACACGGCGTGGCTCCATCCATGGTGGCGTCACCGGCCACTTCCTCCATGGCGTCGCTCCCTCAGTGGCAACATCCACATCAGTAGGAGCTACTGCTGCTTTAGCTCTCGCTCGTGCTGCTGCTCTGCTCTTGCTCTCGGTCCCCTGCCTGGTTTGCTCTTGCTCTCGGTCCCCTGCCTGGTTTGCTCTTGCTCTCGGTCCCCTGCCTGGTTTGCTCTTGCTATTGCTCTTGCTTGCGCTGCTGCTCTTGCTCTTGCTCTTGCTTGCGATGCTGCTCCGATTTAGCTACACTTCAGTCGACTGAATCGACTTTTGGGTCAGTCGATTTTCAGGGGGTGGGGGGGGGGCTCGCTGGGGTGAAGGAAGAACCAGCCGCAGCGGGGAGGGGGGCTCGCCGGAGAGGTACCCCACTATCTATCTTAGGGTTCAGGATGGGGCCGGTGGTCGCCGGCGGTGGCGGGGCGTTGGCGGGGCGGTGGCGTGGGGATCGCCGGAGAAAAAGCTCGGCACAGGGGGGCCTAGAGAGATGGATGGGGAGGCGGTGGACCGGCGGTGGGGAGTGTTTTCGGGGCGGGCGGGGCGGCGCACCGCCGGCGCGGGCGACGGGGGGCTACTATTTGGCTGGTGGTGGTTGGCGGCTCAGGGGGGTGGAGGTTGAAGATGAACTGCAGGCCCTTGATTTCGTATCCAACGGCTGCAAAATCGACTGACCAGAGATGAAAAAGTCAGTCGACCGACGTGTAGCCTCACCTTGCTAGTGCGTTCAGTTTCGACAACAAAATTCAGTTTCGACAGCAAAATTCGGTTTTGATAGTTAAGTTCAGTTTCGACAGTTAAGTTCAGTTTCGAAAGTTAAATTCAGTTTTGACAGTTAAGTTCAGAGATGAGCGGCTGA
Source organism: Triticum urartu (assembly GCF_003073215.2). Taxonomy (NCBI): domain Eukaryota; kingdom Viridiplantae; phylum Streptophyta; class Magnoliopsida; order Poales; family Poaceae; genus Triticum; species Triticum urartu. The sequence goes on along the minus strand of NW_024116126.1, from coordinate 62,307 downwards.
TGTATTTTACATCTAGCACTTTGTGGTTATGTATTTTACGTAATGTATTGGAGATGCTATTAGAATTCCACTCAGGTTAATGTTGTTCGATGTCTCTCTTGCCCTGGTCCAGCCTCGGCATCGTACAACTCACCGGAGCTGCTCCAACGACGAAACCCTCCATCACAGCGGAGTAGTACCTCGGGCTCCATCTTCAGACGCCTACGATCTTCTTCCCTTCCTTAGACAGCCAAGTGTAACGCCCCGTGACCGATGTGCCAGGTGTCATGCAGTTATTCGCTGTTGTTGCCTTGTCATTGCTTGCCTGTCATGCATTGCATATCATGTCATCATGTGCATTTCATTTGCGTATGTGTTCGTCTCATGCATCCGAGCATTTTTCCCGTTGTCCGTTTTGCAATCCGGCGCTCCGTTCTCCTCAAGTGGTCATTTCTACCTTTCTTTCAAGTGTGGGGATTAAACATTTCCGGATTGGACCGAGATTTGCCAAGCGGCCTTGGTTTACTACCGGTAGACCGCCTGTCAAGTTTCGTACCATTTGGACTTCGTTTGATACTCCAACGGTTAACCGAGGGACCGAAAAGGCCTCGTGTGTGTTGCAGCCCAACACCCCTCCAATTTGGCCCAAAACCCACCTAAACTTGCTCCATCGTCTAGAGCGTTCGATCACGATCGCGTGGCCGAAAACCGCATCTCATTTGGACTCTCCTAGCTCCCTCTACCTATATATATGTGGCTCTCCCCGAAAATTCCGCGCAGATCAAACCCTACCCTAACTTCCCTCCACGCCGCCGGACGCGTTCACCAGCCAGCTACCTCCGGCCAATGAGAGCGGGCCACGTCACCACCTCCGCCACCTTCAGCCACTCAGCCGCCGCCACCTCATCCAGCGCCCGCGCCCTCTCTCCTCCCGCCGCCGCCGGCCCGCGGGGCCCGAGGCCGGCCCGCGCGGGCCCAGATCCTCCGCCGCCTGGTGCCAGTCGCCACCAACCGCCCGCGCCCCTACGCCGGGACCGCCCGCCGCCGCCGCCCTTTGAGCGCCGTGCCGCCTGCCGGCTCCCCGCCGTCGCCAACGAAGCTCGCCGGTGCCCCGCGCCCTCGCCGCTGGGTCCGACGCCGCTGCGTTTGCTCGCCGCCACCCTTTGAGCGCCGGTGCTGCCGGCCAGGCCGCCGCCCTCGCCGGTCCCGCACGCCGTGCCTCCTGCCTCGCTGCCTCCGGAGTTCGCCGGAGTTCGCACCTCGTCTCGCCGGAGTTTCGGTCCGGCCAGATCTAGACCAGATCCACCAAACCCGCCATCCAAACGCCTCCCCATGTCCCGGATCTAGCCATCCCGCACCACTTCGTCCCGGTTTGACTTTTTCCGGAGGTATATTTTGAATAAGTCCCGAGAATCCCAGATCCAAGTGCTCATGTTCATCGCATTGTAGCTTTGCATCCGTAGCTCCGATTCATGCATATAGCATATCAAAATGTTCATCTCAGAGAGTCCATCATTTCATTCCATTGCATCATTTTCATTTGAGTTCATCTTGATGCCCGAAATGCTGTTAGAAGAGGGCTACTTGAGATAATTGTCAGATCTGCTACTCCGTTTAGCTTTTTGTCATTTTTTGCCATGATTATTGTGTGCATGATGTGCCCTGATGCTCTACATATGTTTTGTTAAGGGTTTTGCCATCTTTACAGAGGTGCAACCCATGTATTTTTGTGATGTGTGTGGTGACTAGCATAAGCTTGCAAAGTGGTGCACTTGTTAATTCTGTTTTCAGGGACTTAGCAATTCCACTAAGTCCTTGATCTGTTTATCTCATGATGCCATATGTTCTTGTTGTTTCCTAGTGATCCGTGCCTCTTTTGAGGATGATCAGTAAGTATGTTTTGTTAATATTGTAGTGCTCTATCCATCCATGTCTTTGTTTGTAATTATTGAGCACCCTAGCTTGAGTCAATCGAGCTCTACCTTTGCTACTTTGCGAATCTGGGCAGATTGTCAACTTGTTTGCAATTTTGCCGATGATGTTGTAGTTGATCCGTGCATGCTATACTATTGTTCTTGCCATTTCTAGCTTGAATTTTGTGCCTTCTTGATGGATGTATGCTTGTCTTGACATGACTTGCACCGTAGTGAGTGCATCGAGCTCGTAAACATGCCTACTTGAGTTATATTTCAGCTTGCTCCAGTTTTCACTAAGTCTGAAAACTGATTATGTTTTTGCTAAGTTCACATGCTTGTAATTGTATTTTCTGATCCCTTTTGGCTCAAGGTCACTAAGGGACTTTTGTTAAGATCTTTGAGTAGCTCCATTCCATGTTTTACTTTGCCATGTTCAGATCTTGTAGCATGTAGTTTTGTTGCTCCGAAGAGGGCTACCTGATCTGAAATTCCAGACAAGTGATAATTTCACTAAGTCTGAGATCTGTTTGTCATATGCATTTTTCCCATGCTTGTTTGAACCTGTTAATGGATGAATTGGCCGTAGCTTAGTGCTAGACTTTTGTTAAGCATCTTGAATGCATCCCTGCCATGTATTTTGTTGTCATGTTTGGGTGATGTAGCATGCTCATCTCATTGCATTTAGATGGCTACTTGCTGTAAATCGCAGACCGGTGCCATATTTGAATCGCTTATCATTTCCAAACCGTAACTCCGATTCCGGCGTTCTTTATATCGTTTTCAAGGGATTTCATCTCATGTTTCCAGTGGCACACTTGGATTCCCATGTTTAGGCCAGGTTCATGCATTCCTTGTCCAATCATGCATATGCATCGCATACCGCATCCCGCATTTCATACCATGTTCATGTGTTGATTGTTTACTATGTTGTGTGCTTCTTTTCCGGTGTTTGTGTCTTCGGGTTGGTTCTGATAACGTCGTGTTTGTGAGGACCCGTTCATCAACGTCCGTTTGTCTTCTTCATGGACTCGTTCTTCTTCCTTGCAGGATTTCAGGCAAGATGATCATACCCTCGAAATCACTACTATCTTTGCTTTACTAGATGCTCACTCTTTTGCTATGCCTATGCTGCGATACCTACCACTTGCTTATCATGCCACCCATATTGTTGAACCAAGCCTCTAACACACCTTGTCCTAGCAAACCGTTGATTGGCTATGTTACCGCTTTGCTCAGCCCCTCTTATAGCGTTGTTAGTTGCAGGTGAAGATTGAAGTTTGTTCCTTGTTGGAACACGGAGATGTTGTTCCTTGTAGGAACACGTTTACTCGTTGGGATATCACAATATATCTTATTTAATTAATGCATCTATATACTTGGTAAAGGGTGGAAGGCTCGGCCCTATGCCTGGTGTTTTGTTCCACTCTTGCCGCCCTAGTTTCCGTCATATCGGTGTTATGTTCCCGGATTTTGCGTTCCTTACGCGGTTGGGCTATAATGGGAACCCCTTGACAGTTCTCCTTAAGTAAAGCTCTTCCAGCAATGCCCAACATTGGTATTACCATTTGCCACCTAGCCTTTTCTTTCCCTTGGGTCGGCCAGCCCAAGGGTCATCTTATTTTACCCCCCGGGCCAGAGCTCCTCTGAGTGTTGGTCCACCTGTCAGCTACCGGTGGCCACCAGGGGCAACTCTGGGCTGGCCTACCCGTACCTAAGACAATCTGAGTGTGCCCTGAGAAAGAGATATGTGCAGCTCCTATCGGGATTTGTAGGCACATTCGGGCGATGTTGCTGGTTTAGTTTTACCCTGTCGAAATGTCTTGTTGTACCGGGATACCGAGTCTGATCGGAATGTCTCGGGTGGAGGTCTATTCCTTCGTTGACCGTGACAGCTTGTGATGGGCTAAGTTGGGACACCCCTGCAGGGATTTGAACTTTCGAAAGCCGTGCCCGCGGTTATGGGCAGATCGGAATTTGTTAACGTCCGGTTGTAGAAAACCTAAAGTCAACCTTAATTAAAATGAATCAACCGCGTGTGTAACCGTGATGGTCTGTTTCCGGCGGAGTCTGGGAAGCGAACACGGTTGTTGGAGTTATGCTTGACGTAGGTCGCTATAGGATCACTTCATGATCATACTTTTATTGACCGTGCTTTGCCTTCTCTTCTCGCTCTCTTTTGCGTATGTTAGTCACCATATATGCTAGTCGCTTGCTGCAGATCCACCTCATACCTTTATCTTACCCATAAGCTTAAATAGTCTTGATCGCGAGGGTGCGAGATTGCTGAGTCCCTGTGGCTCACAGATACTTCCAAAACCAGCTTGCAAGTGCCGATGAGGCCATGCAGATGACGCAACCAAGTTCAGGAGGAGCTCGATGAAGATCTTGTCCTTTTTGTTGTCTTCTTTCTAGTTGATCAGTAGTGGAGCCCAGTTGGGGTCGATCGGGGACCTTTGTCGCATTTGGGGTTCTTCTTTTATTTTGGTTCCGTAGTCGGACCTTGATTGTATTTGGATGATGTAATGCTTTATTCATGTAATTGTGTGAAGTGGCGATTGTAAGCCAACTATGTATCTCCTTCCCCTATCTCATTACATGGGTTGTGTGAAGATTACCTCACATGCAACATTGCTTTCAATGCGGTTATGCCTCTAAGTCATGCTTCGACACGTGGGAGATATAGCCGCATCGAGGGCGTAACACCAAGTCAGCCGGAGCATCCTCACCAGCCAACCCAATCACGCTGAGATCGACATGGCTTCGCCAAAGAGGTTGTACACTTGTTGCATCTATTTTTTACTCTACATGTTATATATATTGTCCACTGAGCACTCGTAGTAACGGGAAATACGATTATTTTATCCTACTATATGACAAGCAGTGAGGTACCAGGCAACTTAGCTATCCGTGATGGACTCTCTTGAACGCCATCATTATTTATCTCTGCGCGTTTGAGCTGTGCATTTGTCGATGGGCCTGAGAGGTGAGCTAGTATGGCAGTGGCCTGGGTCCAAAGTAATAGACGTAGCACAAAAACATTTTTTTAGTGTAGGATTTTCCTTGCTCAAGCCTGCCTACTAGAATCGCCAGTGCTTGCAAAGAAAAGTGAATGAAAAACATCGGAATTGGAAAGTTTCCTATGGTACTTTTCATGAAAGAAAAACCGTAGGAATTCTAGTTGATCAGTAGTGGAGCCCAGTTGGGGTCGATCGGGGACCTCTGTCGCATTTGGGGTTCATCTTTTATTTTGGTTCCGTAGTCGGACCTTGATTGTATTTGGATGATGTAATGCTTTATTCATGTAATTGTGTGAATTGGCGATTGTAAGCCAACTATGTATCTCCTTCCCCTATCTTATTACATGGGTTGTGTGAAGATTACCTCACTTCTGACATTGCTTTTAATGCGGTTATGCCTCTAAGTCGTGCTTCGACACATGGGAGATATAGCCGCATCGAGGGCGTAACAAGTTGGTATCAGAGCCTTCCGCGACCTAAGGAGCCCCATTGCTTGATCATTTTTAGCGGCCGAGTTGTGTCTAGAAAAATGTTTTGAGTCTTTTAGGAATTATATATCGGAGAGTTTAGGAATTCTTTTTACTTCCCAGTCTCCTCATCGCTCTGGTAAGGCATCCTAACGTAGAGTTTTGACTCTTCTCTTCTCAAATTTCACTAAAAAAAATTTAGGATCACGCGGGTATCTTGGAATCGTTCCGATGGTTTTATGAGGAGAACATTGTCTTGGTGCCTCCTGTCAGGGATTTTGTGGAAGTGTCCCGAGGAGTTGAGCTCTGAGGTGTTGTCATCATAATTTTATCATTGCAGTTCTGGAATACCTGAGTTTAGTACGCCGACATCGAAAATCTCTTTTATGCAGTTCGTTGGTGAGATAACCCCGACACCACCCAGTACTGGGGCGGGAGTTCGGGAGTATCGCCATAACTCGTATACGGATGCTTTTCGAAGGTTGAGGTAGATGATTTCTGAAGGTTTCTTGGTTATGTGTTGAAAGATGGATACAGCTGGATGTAGGATTTGCTAGTTTGGGTGAGATATTATGCTTCCCCTGTATCCCCAACACCTGATTGCATAACCGGAAAGGTTTGGGAGTTCCATAGGTGGGAATTCAAGTAGCTCTTACGACATCTTTCCGACAGATGTATGATATGAAATTGGGGTTCGACGTCTAGTGGTCCGCCTATTCACGGTCAATTTTACAGTGGTCTCGTTGTGTCTTAAAGAGTCCTTGGCTATGCCGACTCGGGGATGCTTCGTATATCATGTGCACTGCCTTGCACATGATGGTGCTGTACGATCGAGCCCGTGTAGGCCCCACCACGAAAACTTTGGACGAAATCTCTATCATAGGTTTGTTCTGGCTTATTCTGCAAGCCAATCCTTTGTTTTGTTTTTGAGTTGTGGTATTCGAGTTGCTTCGAAGTCAAATGTTGATTCCATACCTTCCCCAAATGGTGTTCTCATACTCCATTATGAATACCAATCCTTCTTGATCATCACGATTGTTTTTGTCAATCCTTTTAATCGGTGTGCTTCTCTTCAAGTGGATCCGATCACTTCAACATTCGCAAGATCAACTCAAGTCTTCTCAATGGTGTCGTTTTCTTCCATCCCAAGTTGCCTTTGTTTTTCCCACCCTCCCTCCCTTGTTTCTTCGAGGACTCAGATGTTTTAATCAAGTATCCATTTTATTATGGAAGTCTCTCCATTCTTCTCATGAAGATTCTAACGGAGCTTCAAGTTCGTCACTTTTCACTCGTTTTCTTCTCCGGTGGATTCTATTCAAGCTCTCAGTGTTTGATCATATTCTTTTCTTTTTTTCAAATGTCTTCTCTTGCCGGTGCACCTCTCAATCATTAACTTTTCGTTATTCATTTGTTCCCCAGTGCTAAAGATATCTCGAAGATTCGTGTTTTCCACTCTGCATTCGTTCAAGATCTTTCCAGGTTGTTATCTCATTCAAGTCATTTAATTCAACTGGTGCAACCTCTCTTTTAAATCGTTCAATGGTGTTTCTTTTGAGTGGGCCCTAACCCACAGGTCTATTCCCAGGATCTTACCTGACTCTTCTTATTTCCCGGAGATATCCTAAATTCCTTTTAAAGTTTTACGCAAGAGTGAATTATCATCAGTCAAATGTCCTTCTCCAAGATCTTTCAAATTCATTTCATCGATGATTCAACTTTTATATTCTTCTTTATTCCGGTGCCTCAACAATTCATGGTGGTGTTTCCCGTCGTAATTCTCAGATTTTGGAGACCGAAGAAGATTTTCTCTCAATCTTGCTCCATTCTCTTCAAGATTCGTGATGCTATCTTGTTGCCATCCTCTCGTAATTGTTTTGATCGTGAGAATTATTTTCACCTATCCAGAGCATTTCAAGATGCTTTTCAGTTTGCTTCTCCGGAGTCCATCATCTCAGAGTTTATTCATTCTCAGCTTTCAGCTATCATTCTCAAATTTTACCGGTGCATCAAGCGATCTCTAATCAGCTCATGATCTCTTCGCTCTCATGTATCTAAATTCTCTCAAGCGTATTCATTCATTTGCTTAATTCTTCCCGGTGTTTCTTTAGGTTTTATTCGTTCTTTTTCAATTCTTACGGTGGTTCTCCAAAGATTTCTTTTCCTTCATTATCATATCAATTTATTCGTTGTTTCAATCCTTCCGGTGGTTCGTGGAAGACTTTCTCAAGTTTGCGCTGTATCTATCTTAATCCTTTCTACGAGAATAAGTAATATGTCAAATCCGTTGATTGTCATCAATTTAATTGGCGAAGGATAAGCATAATGTAATTCTTATTCTTGTTTCATCGAGTAAATTCAATTCCTTATTCCAGAGCCTCATCAAAATTCTCGGTCGAACTTGTTTCATCTTTTCTTTTCTGGAGTTCCAAGATTTTCCGCATTATCTCGTCGCGAAGCTCCATCTATAGCATTGCAAGGCTTCACCTTGTGTTTTCAACTACCCTTACTTTCCGTTTGATCATTCTTTTGTTTTACCAGAGTTCTTCATGAAGGTTTTACATGATGGTGCATCTATCCCTTCTCGAAGTTTTCATCGAGATTCTTTTCCGAGGAGCTCAAGCTTTCTTCATATTGTAATCCGGAGTGCAATTCTTTCTTCCGTATCTTTGGAGGTGGTATTATGTCATTTTGATAATTTGAGTTCATGCTTCATGATTCACACTTTGTTTAGAATGAGGTATTTTAAATCCATCTATCTCTTCATTGGAGTTATCTTGGGGTATATTGCACCTAAAGCCTTCCCTAAGGATTGTTGCTTTAATGGTGCTTATAAAGGACCCAAGTTCTTCATTTATCCTCCCAGTGATATAAGTTTCTCGTCTCCTTGTTCGTATCAATCCAATTCTGCTTCCCGTGAGTGGCAGGTTGTCACCTCATAATTTGAGATGTATTCCATAAGACCATATCAAGCTTATTCCTTTCGTTGTTGGTCTTCCAACAACTCCGCTCGACCCGTTTCCTAAGGATGCCTTCTCTAGCTCTTTTATGGTATAAGATGGCATTTTCTTCTCCATTCTTTTCCAATTATCTATATTCTATTCTTTCGTTACGGAGGCATTGTGATGTTGCTTTCTTCAACCATCATCTTGTTTCATCAAAGATCAAGTTCTTCTTATGATTGTCCATTTAACCGGAGTATCGTGCCCTCTTTTCAAGTTCTCTCATCTTACCAAATTTTGCTTCTCTTTACTACCGGAGTGCTGTCCGAATTTGTTCTTCCTTGTTCCTCTTTCTTAATGGAGTGCTTTCAACTTTGTTCATCTCTGTTGTTTTTTCTTTCTTTCAAGTTGTTCAACCTTTCAAGGTTCTTTGGTTTCACTCGTTTGTCAAAGAAGCAATTTGTTTTACCTCTTATCTTATCTCTTCCGTTGTCCCTCCGGTGCCATTCTAGATCTCGGGACGAGATCCTCTCGTAGTGGTGGAGTGTTGTAATGCCCCATGACCGATGTGCCAGGTGTCGTGCAGTTATTCGCTGTTGTTGCCTTGTCATTGCTTGCCTGTCATGCATTGCATATCATGTCATCATGTGCATTTCATTTGCGTACGTGTTCGTCTCATGCATCCGAGCATTTTTCCCGTTGTCCGTTTTGCAATCCGGCGCTCCGTTCTCCTCCGGTGGTCATTTCTACCTTTCTTTCATGTGTGGGGATTAAACATTTCCGGATTGGACCGAGATTTGCCAAGCGGCCTTGGTTTACTACCGGTAGACCGCCTGTCAAGTTTCGTACCATTTGGACTTCGTTTGATACTCCAACGGTTAACCGAGGGACCGAAAAGGCCTCATGTGTGTTGCAGCCCAACACCCTCAAATTTGCCCAAAACCCACCTAAACTTGCTCCACCATCTAGAGCGTTCGATCACGATCGTGTGGCCGAAAACCGCATCTCATTTGGACTCTCCTAGCTCCCTCTACCTATATATATATGGCTCTCCCCGAAAATTCCGCGCACATCAAACCCTACCCTAACTTCCCTCCGCGCCGCCGGACATGTCCGTCCGCGCCGGACGCGTTCACCGGCCAGCTACCTCCAGCCAATGAGAGCGGGCCACGTCACCGCCGCCACAACCTTCAGCCACTCAGCCGCCGCCACCTCATCCAGCGCCCGCGCCCTCTCTCCTCCCGCCGCCGCCGGCCCGCGGGGCCCGAGGCCGGCCCGCGCGAGCCTAGATCCGCCGCCGCCACAACCTTCAGCCACTCAGCCGCCGCCACCTCATCCAGCGCCCGCGCCCTCTCTCCTCCCGCCACCGCCGGCCCGCGCGAGCCCAGATCCGCCGCCGCCTGGCGCCAGTCGCCACCAACCACCCGCGCCCCCGTGCCGGGACCGCCCGCCGCCGCCGCCCTTTGAGTGCCGCGTCGCCTGCTCCCCGCCGTCGCCAACGAAGCTCGCCGGTGCCCCGCGCCCTCGCCGCTGGGTCCGACGCCGCTGCGTTTGCTCGCCGCCGCCCTTTGAGCGCCGCTGCCGCCGGCCGGGCCGCCGCCCTCGCCGGTCCCGCACGCCGTGCCTCCTGCCTCGCCGCCTCCGGTGACCGGAGCATCGCCGGAGTTCGCGCCTCGTCTCGCCGGATTTTTGGTCCGGCCAGATCTGGACCAGATCCACCAACCCCGCCATCCAAACGCCTCCCCATGTCCCGGATCTAGCCATCCCGCACCACTTCGTCCCGGTTTGACTTTTTCCGGAGGTATATTTTTCACTAAGTCCCGAGAATCCCAGATCCAAGTGCTCATGTTCATCGCATTGTAGCTTTGCATCCGTAGCTCCGATTCATGCATATAGCATATCAAAATGTTCATCTCAGAGAGTACATCATTTCATTCCATTGCATCATTTTCATTTGAGTTCATCTTGATGCCCGAAATGCTGTTAGAAGAGGGATACTTGAGATAATTGTCAGATCTGCTACTCCGTTTAGCTTTTTGTCATTTTTTGCCATGATTATTGTGTGCATGATGTGCCCTGATGCTCTACATATGTTTTGTTAAGGGTTTTGCCATCTTTCCAGAGTTGCAATCCATGTATTTTTGTGATGTGTGTGGTGACTAGCACAAGCTTGCAAAGTGGTGCACTTGTTAATTCTGTTTTCAGGGACTTAGCAATTCCACTAAGTCCTTGATCTGTTTATCTCATGATGCCATATGTTCTTGTTGTTTCCTAGTGATCCGTGCCTCTTTTGAGGATGATCAGTAAGGGTGTTTTGTGAGGGCCCGTTCATCAACGTCCGTTTGTCTTCTTCATGGACTCGTTCTTCTTCCTTGCGGGATTTTAGGCAAGATGATCATACCCTCGAAATCACTACTATCTTTGCTTTGCTAGATGCTCGCTCTTTTTGCTATGCCTATGCTACGATACCTACCACTTGCTTATCATGCCACCCATATTGTTGAACCAAGCCTCTAACACACCTTGTCCTAGCAAACCGTTGATTGGTTATGTTACCGCTTTGCTCAGCCCCTCTTATAGCGTTGTTAGTTGCAGGTGAAGATTGAAGTTTGTTCCTTGTTGGAACGTGGAGATGTTGTTCCTTGTTGGAACACGTTTACTCGTTGGGATATCACAATATATCTTATTTAATTAATGCATCTATATACTTGGTAAAGGGTGGAAGGCTCGGCCCTATGCCTGGTGTTTTGTTCCACTCTTTGCTGCCCTAGTTTCTGTCATATCGGTGTTATGTTCCCGGATTTTGCGTTCCTTACGCGGTTGGGCTATAATGGGAACCCCTTGACAGTTCGCCTTACATAAAGCTCTTCCAGCAATGCCCAACATTGGTTTTACCATTCGCCACCTAGCCTTTTTTTCCCTTGGGTTTCGCGGACTCAAGAGTCCTCATTTTTTTCCCCCCCCCCCCGGGCCAGTGCTCCTCTGAGTGTTGGTCCAACCTGTCAGCTGCCGGTGACCACCAGGGGCAACTCTGGGCTGGCCTACCCGTACCTAGGACAATCTGAGTGTGCCCTGAGAAAGAGATATGTGCAGCTCCTATCGGGATTTTTCGGCACATTCGGGCGGTGTTGCTGGTTTAGTTTTACCCTGTCGAAATGTCTTGTTGTACCGGGATATCGAGTCTGATCGGAATGTCTCGGGAGGAGGTCTATTCCTTCGTTGACCGTGAGAGCTTGTCATGGGCTAAGTTGGGACACCCCTGCAGGGATTTGAACTTTCGAAAACCGTGCCCGCGGTTATGGGCAGATGGGAATTTGTTAATGTCCGGTTGTAGATAACTTGAACCTTAACTTAATTAAAATGAATCAACAGTGTGTGTAACCGTGATGGTCTCTTTCCGGCGGAGTCTGGGAAGCGAACACGATGTTGGAGTTATGCTTGACGTAGGTTGGTTAGGATCACTTCTTGATCATACTTTTATCGACCGTGCTTTGCCTTCTCTTCTCGCTCTCATTTCCGTATGTTAACCACCATATATGCTAGTCGCTTGCTGTAGCTCCACCTCATAACCTTTACTTACCCATAAGCTTAAATAGTCTTGATCGCGAGGGTGCGAGATTGCTGAGTCCCTGTGGCTCACAGATACTTCCAAAACCAGCTTGCAGGTGCCGATGAGTCCGTGCAGATGACGCAACCAAGCTCAGGAGGAGCTCGATGAAGATCTTGTCCTTTGTGTTGTTTCGTTCTAGTTGATCAGTAGTGGAGCCCAGTTGGGGTCGATCGGGGACCTTTGTCGCATTTGGGGTTCTTCTTTTATTTTGGTTCCGTAGTCGGACCTTGATTGTATTTGGATGATGTAATGCTTTATTCATGTAATTGTGTGAAGTGGCGATTGTAAGCCAACTATGTATCTCCTTTCCCCTTATTATATTACATGGGTTGTGTAAAGATTACCTCACATGCAAACATTGCTTTCAATGCGTTATGCCTCTAAGTCGTGCTTCGACACGTGGGAGATATAGCCGCATCGAGGGCGTAACACCAAGTCAGCCGGAGCATCCTCACCGGCCAACCCAATCACGCTGAGATCGACATGGCTTCGCCAAAGAGGTTGTACACTTGTTGCATCTATTTTTTACTCTACATGTTATATATATTGTCCACTGAGCACTCGTAGTAACGGGAAATACGATTATTTTATCCTACTATATGACAAGCAGTGAGGTACCAGGCAACTTAGCTATCCGTGATGGACTCTCTTGAACGCCATCATTATTTATCTCTGCGCGTTTGAGCTGTGCATTTGTCGATGGGCCTGAGAGTTGAGCTAGTATGGCAGTGGCCTGGGTCCAAAGTAATAGACGTAGCACAAAAACATTTTTTTAGTGTAGGATTTTCCTTGCTCAAGCCTGCCTACTAGAATCGCCAGTGCTTGCAAGGAAAAGTGAATGAAAAACATCGGAATTGGAAAGTTTCCTATGGTACTTTTCATGAATTTGGTGCAAAGGAATGGAGCAAAGGAAAACTGTAGGATTTGTTCCTTTAGTGTCTCCTTGAAAGAAAAACCGTAGGAATTCTAATTTCCACTTCTCCTCCTTTTCATATTCCTATTCATAAAGCACAAGACTAAGAGATAGTAGCATAATAGCATTATAACCGTACATTTTCTTGTGGTTTGACTTAATCTCACCATGCTTTTTTGCATCTTCTGATCTTCCAATTGTTGTGAATCAAACACCCAGATTGGCAGAAATCCTGTGTTTTTAAATTCTTTGTTTTGCACATGCATTCCTATCCTATTCCTGTCTATTTCCTATCCCTGCATTGTTAGAATCCTCAAATTCAAACAAGCCCTTACTCAATTACTTATGTTACAGATATGTGTCAAAGAAAACCTTGTGTGGTTTGTCCTGCTCCTGCGGCGCTGTGTTCCACCCCAGCTCAGCTGCTCCAACGACAGAAGGGTTCACCACAGCAGGGATCCGCTCTCCAGACTGTCTTTCGCCACCTTAGATCTTCTTCCCTGCTGCCGGCATCCACGGCAACTGCATTACCATCATCAACTGAGCAGATGACCTTAAGGACTACACGGGTCCGCAAGAGAGGTCGCACTCTTCCGTGTCTGCTTACGTTATGCGTCGCTTAATATGATGACATGCTACATTATCATCGTGTTCACCTATTAGACTCCGAGTCAGGTCCAAACTAATGCTGAAACTTGAGTTTTTAAATGGTTGTGGGGTACATATTGGGGTAGCAATCAGTACTTTCTGTCTACTATTTGGTTAATCTCCGGTGTCTACTATGAGTTTCATGTTGGGTGCAAACAAACATTAAAGGAGCCATTATCTGTATTTTTTTAACTAAAGCTACTATATGCCTGCTATCATTGGTTTTGGGTCTATCCATAGTTTGCTACCATCACTCTGGATTTGTGCATGCACTCCTTACATAATCTCACTATGTTTTATTCCTATGCATGCCAGTTATTGTACACAATGGAACTGATCATGTAGAGAAAAAGAGACGAGCCTTGCATGTCAATAAAATTTCATGCAGACGTCGTTCCATGGTGGGCACAAAGGCAGCCCCCCTCCACCCTTTTCGGATCATAATCAAGAGGAAGATAATTGTTCCGAGGGGGATTCAGAAGGAGAAGACCACTCCTATTTACGCCATGAGGTCTTCGCTCTAACTTGGCATGCTGATGTTGGTAATATCATGCATATAGTGCCTTGCATTGCTTACTGTATACATTAAAGATTTCATCTGCTTACTTTAGACATGCTTTGTGTCAATGCCATCTGTTTAGTTTCTTTATCATATATGTGAATCGTGCAATGCCATCTTGTCTAGCCAGGCATCATATATGTGAATTTTGCAATGCCACTCTGGTTAGCCAATCATCTTATATGTGAATTATATCATGCCATCATTTTTTATTACATGTTAAATTTGTTAACAATTTTAGTACATTCAATTATTCTTCCTGTGCATCAGCCATTCAGCACGGTCATGGAAAAATCTGGAGTGGAAACAAGGTCTTCAGAGTAGACAATGCTATTTGACGAAGCGCATGTCTTGCTGGTTACCGATAGCTCCTCAGAGGAGGATTCAGAGACAGATGACCAGTCATATTTCCCCCGAGGTGCATGCCCTAACTTGGCAGGGTTATGTTGCTCATATCGTGTGTATGGTATCTTGCATTGCTATGTCATTTGCTTAGTTTAGACATGTTTTGTGTGAATGCCACATGTTTAGTGTCTAATTATCATATATGTGAATTATGCAATTCCATCTTGTTGCAAGACATTATATATGTGAATTATGCAATGTTATCTTGTTGCAAGGCACTATGTATGTGAATTATGCAATGCCATGTTGTTTAGGCAAGCGTCATATATCTGAATTATATCATGCCGCCCTTTTTTTGTATTTCTCATTGCTTTTGTCGACAATGTTTGTATATTCAACTGCTCTTCCTGTGCATCAGCCATTTGAATTGGTGATGGAGAAATCTGGAGTGAAAACAAGGTCTTCAGAGCAGACAATGCGACCTGCTGAAGCAGATATCTTGCTGGTTACAGATAGCTCTTCAGAGGAGGATTGAGAGGCATATGCCCAGTCCTATTACCCCCCTGAGGTGTATGCTCAAACTTGGCAGGGTTATATTACTCATATAATGCATATGTTGTATTGCAATGCTTAGTTTTTACATCATATACACAATATTGAATGCCATCTCCTTAGTTGACACATCATATATGCGATTGCCCTCTGCTCACTTCCTTAGTATATAAATCATATATTTGAATTATGTCATGCCATGATGTTTACATAGACAGCATGTATCTGAATTATGGCATGCCAAGCCATTTTCTAAATATATAATATAGTTATATCATCTCATCCTGTTTACATAGTCATCATATTTTAAATTATGTCATTATATCCGTGAATTATATCATGCCATCATGTTTCCATCGACGGCATGTTTGTGATTTATGGCATGCTAACCACTTTAATAGACACATCGTATAGTTATATCATGTCATCCTGTTTACATAGTCATCATATTTTGAAGTATGTCATTCTATCCTGTTTAGTTAGCCATCATACATGTGAAATTGTGTCATGCTATCCTGTTTAATTAGCCATCATATATGTGAAATTATGTCCTGCTATTCTGTTTG
This sequence comes from Triticum urartu, assembly GCF_003073215.2. Classification (NCBI taxonomy): domain Eukaryota; kingdom Viridiplantae; phylum Streptophyta; class Magnoliopsida; order Poales; family Poaceae; genus Triticum; species Triticum urartu. The sequence continues at coordinate 46,796 of NW_024116126.1, read as the reverse complement.
CTTACACAACATAAATGTGAATTATTCCATGCCTTGTTTTCTTCCCTACTATCCATTGCACCTGTCTATCTTACAATGTCTGTACATTCAATTACTTTTCTAGTTTATCATCCATTTCAATTGGAGGGAGTGATGGCAGTATCTGTGGGAGTAAAAACACGGTCTTCAGAAAAGATCGTGCTACCTGTCGATGCAGATAGAACCACGGTTGTACTTGCCCAAGAACCAGCCCCACCACACATAACCCACACTCATGCAGATTGTACCCCTACCTAGTTGGACAGAGAACCAGCTACCGGCTTCTAACCCCAACCCCAGCAGGTAGACACCCAGTTCTCGTTGACACAGCACCGTCTCCACCACAGAGCGCCCAACCACGAGCAGTTAGTAAGGCAACTGCAGTGCCCAAATCACGAGGAACACCACTCCAAACCAGAAGTCAACGCTTAAAGAAGAAGAAGAATTGTTCTTAGGTCAGGTTCCGTAGCTATGGTTCATACTACTTTGCTCTTGCATCATTGTATTTACTGATACCAACTAATTTCAAATTTGAAGGATGCAATTGAAACTCCAATGGCGCAACAGGTATGTTTTAAACATGTTTCTTCAACATGTTTGGTTGTTTGCTATTGTAACTTGCTCTATGTTGATTTCAGTTTCAATTGAATAAACAGTTATGTTCTCATGCCATGCACATTACAAGTGTTCTTATTGCTGTGTAGTTTCCCACACTTATATTCTGTCTATGTTGCTTTGTCTTAAATAGATATGATTCGAACTGTATCTATCTTGATTTGGCAACATAAACTAGAATGATATAGACCATACAGTGACCATACTACATAGATATATGTTTGTTTCATGCTATTATCATGTCCACCTTACTACTGAACTGGTTTACCAAAATGAGTTTCATATACTACATTGTAAACCTGAGATGTGTTTGTTTGTTTCTCTTTTAGAACGCGGATAAAATATTGGAGAAGAATACCCTGTTACGCAATGGTAAAGGAAGTAATGTAGATAAGGTTCAAGATAGTGAGACATCCCTGTTGGTCTCCAAGAAAGCTGATAAAAACTATATTGAAGACACCGAGACAACCCCAAAGACCTGTCTTGATGTAGTGTTCGAGTTACTGGCTACCACTGCTGGCACCAGCTCTTCGAACTCGTTGCCTGAATCAGTTCGGCTTCTTGAGTCTCAACTTCAAGTTGAAATACATCGATCAGATGTTATGCGATAGGAAGCCGAAGGACTGAGGAAGTCCCTGCAGAATTCAGATGCATACTTTCTGGTGCAACAGCAAGCGCTGGAGGACTTAAGTGCCAAACAAGAGAAAGTTAATAAGCTTGCTAAGCATCTTAGCAGCATTATGGGTACCCAGGATATTGTTTCTTGAGCTCTTCTGAAGTGGTTTCAGTTCTGGACTTGTTTTGCTGCGGCGTTTATATGCTGCTGTGTTCCCTATATTTGCACTGGTGGCGAACTTTGTTGCCCAGTGGATGTAATATGTAATAGCCTTCTATGGGCCGTATCATCAATGGTCCTTATATAGGCCATATGATCGATTGGCCAAACATGGGCCAAACAGCCCGCATTCTGGCCGTAAACGGGCTAGAGTTGGAATCGTCCGTTCATGGGCCGACGATAACGGGCCATCGTTAATAGGCCGTATTTGATGACACTATGAAAACGGCCCACTGTATTAACGGACCACAAACGGGCCGACTTTAACCACGGGCTAAATTTAGCCCACAAGCATAAAATGACAATAACGGGCCGTAAGTAAAAGAATGCTGGAAAATAGCCGAAGAATAAATGGGCTCTGAGAAGGTCAAAAGATAACATGGGCTGGAAACGGCCCAACGGAATAACGGGCCGTTAATGTGTTTAAAGTGATACACTGTTCTTTACGGGCTAGTTTCACCATGGGTCGTTAATGGGTGTAAAGTGATACACTGTTCATTACGGGCCAGTTTCACCATGAGCCGTTAATAGGCGAAGAGTTACATAGGGCCTCATATGGGCCGAAAGACGTCATGGGCCATACATGGGCCAGAAGTGAAAATGGGCTGTTATCATATTGGATGGCCCAGATGACGCTACTGGGCCTAATTCGAATAGGGCGTAACGGGCCTTGGGTTAGCGGGCTGTAAACGGGCTATATGCGAACAGGCCGTTAACAGGCTTTCCATGGGCCGGCCCACCACCTTTTGACCAAGTCAAATGGGCCGGCCTTTTCACAGGAATGGGCCTCTGTTGGGTCGTGCCACGTGTCGACGTATCATAGGCGCCTTTTGTCCAATGAGTGGATGACATCTGTCCCAGCGATGAGCCGACACGTGTTTCCTCCAGCCAATGATGATTTTACACGTGGAAAATCCCCATTGGTCGGGGCTGTTAACGGGTTATCGGATCCAAAACCCGACCCGATAGCTTAATGGCGTTCTGTTACAGTGGATGCCACGTGTCAGTCACCCTTGACGAAAGCACTTCTATGACGCGCGATTTATCGTCATGGAAGTGGACACTTCCGTGATGATAATTTTGGTAATGTCATGGAACACTTCTACGACAACACAGGTATGACTATCTTGATTCTGTCATAAATTTGTCATGGATGTACATGCATGACAGAAAACGTGACCTACTATGACAAACACGTATCATCATGGAAGTGTATTTTTTTTGTAGTGAGCTCCCTCATATGAAATTGCAATGACGACTATCGGTCTTGTTAACAATTTCCTAGGACAATTTCACACACCGATCCACCATTATTCCACACTCACTATTTATAATATTTAGTAATATATTCTAACTTTATGATAACAACACCTACTTTCATATGTTAGCTCTCCGATATCATGCAAAGTTATCCACTTCATACCCACAACATAGTTTTATTTCTCGTTGCTAGTTGGAAGCAAACGTTTGGTGTATGTAGAGTCGTATCAGTGGCACATAGGACATGAAAGAATATTGATCTTACCTTTAGCTCCTTGTAGGTTCGACACTCCATACTTATCACTTCCACCATTGGGAATTGCTACGATGATTCCCTGCACTTGGGGATTATCAAGCTCTTTTCTAGCGCCGTTGCCGGGGAGCAATAGTGTGGGGTTGATATTCTCGTGTATGCTTGTTTGCTTTCTTCACTAAGTAGATTTTGTTTTTCCTTTTTGTTTCTGTTTAGTTGTGGGTGAAACATACAATTTTTTTAAAGAATGAAAATACCAAAAAAAAATTACTTGCCTCTCATGCCTAAAAAGTTTTTCAAAAAGAGAAGTGATTGGAAAGTTATGCATTGAAGAAGCGAGGGTCGACCTTGAGCACTTGTGTTCATGCTCAGGGAAACAATGTAGAATTTTTCATGGAAGTTTCTCTGTAAATAATTATCCCCTTATATATATCCATTTTATTATAAAAATAATGTGCCAAGCTTTGGTTTTAGGATGATTAGATTGCTTGTTTACTATGTGAAGAACAAAAACAGAAACTTTGGCTGTAGCGCTTGATTTTACATTTTTTAATGGAATGTAAAATGGGTTTGAAACATTTTTCACATTACTTCTCCACAAAATTTTCAAATTGTCAAATTTATTTCATTTTTGGAGTTACAGAAGTTTAATAAACCTCCAGAGTACTACAGACTGTCCTGTTTTAGACACATTCTGTTTTTCGTGTGTTGTTTGCTTATTTTGATGCATCTATGGCTAGTATCAGAGGGTATGAACCATAGAGAAGTTGGAATACAGTAGATATAGTTCAAATATGAAATTGGAATGAGTTTGAAACAGTACCTAAAGGTAGTGATTTGCTTTATTATACTAACGGATCTCACAAAGTTTTTGTTAAAGTTTTGTGTGGTTGAAGTGTTCGAAGATCGAGGAGCTATCAATATGAGAAGAATAAAGAGAGGCAAGAGTTCAAGCTTGGGGATTCCCAAGGCACCCCAAGTAAATATTTCAGAGGATACTGAAGCATCTAAGCTTGGGGATGCCCCGGTTGGCATCCCATCTTTCTTCCTCAACAAATATCAGTATACCTTGGTTTTTGTTTTGTTCACATGATTTGTGTCCTTTGTGTTTTTCTTTTTCTTTAGAACCATGCTAGTATGGTAATGTCCCTTCATCAATTTATAGAATACTTCGTGTGCTTCACTTATATCTTTTAAGTATGATCTTATAGAATTGCTCTTTGAGCTTCATTTAAATCTTTTGAGTATGGTTTTATACAATGCTTCGTGTGCTTCACTTATACATTTTGAGCTTGGATATTGGTTAGTTTATATTAATTGTAGAATGCTCCATGAACTTCACTTATATCTTTTGGAGTATGAATAATACTATCATCTAAAGCGGGTTTGGAAGAGTGTCAACTTTAGGAACTAGTGATCCCGCTATTCCGAATGAGAAGAATTTTGCTTATGCGGAGAGTAGAAAATTTTCTATGCTTGTAGATCATGAAAAGAATGCTTTATGTGATGGTTATGTTGTTGAATTCATTCATTATGCTACTGAAAATTATTATGAGGGAGGAATATATGCTTGTAGGAGTTGCAATAATACCAAGTTTCCTCTCTATGTGCTTAAAGTTTTGAAGTTATACTTGGTTTGCCTTCCTGTGCTAGTTGATTCTTGTTCCTATAAATTATGTGCTCACAAAATCCATAGGCATAGGAAGTGGGTTAGATTTAAATATTCTAGTCATATTCTTCATGACGCTCTCTTTATGTTTCAATTCTTATCTTTTATGTGAGCACCATTGAAATCATCATGCCTAGCTAAAAAGCATTAAAGACAAGCGCTTGTTGAGAGACAACCCAATATTTAACCTTACTATTTTTATGTGTTCTCATGATTAAGCTACTTTATTAATCATTTATTATATCTTTTGTTTCAATAAAGTGCCAAGTAAGACCTTTGGGAAGACTTGGGTGAAAGTTAATGTGATCTTGCTGTAAAAAACAGAAACTTTGCGCTCACGAGATTAGCTGCCATTTTTACAGAAGAGTGAGATTGAGTTGATTATTTTTTCAGAACATTAATAGACAAATTCCTCACATCCAGCAATTTATTTCAGAATTTTTGGAGTAGCAGAAGTATGGTTGGTGTTCAGATCATTACAGACTATTCTGTTTCTGACAGATTCTGTTTTCATTGCATAGTTTGCTTGTTTTCTAGTTTGTATGTCTTATATTTCTCAATATAAATTGTAGAAATGATATGGTACAGTAAGCATTGTGTGAGAACAATTATGAACCTTGTCTTTGACAGTACCAAAGTGAATTGTTTACTCTTTATCATACTAACCTATCTCACGAAGTTTCGTTAAGTTTTGTGTGATTGAAGTTTTCAAGCTTTGGGTAAGATATCGATATGAGAAGAATAAGGAGTGGAAAGACCCTAAGCTTGGGGATGCCCAAGGGACCCCAAGGTAATATTCAAGGAAGACTCAAGTTCCTAAGCTTGGGGATGCCCCGGAAGGCATCCCCTCTTTCGTCTTCAAAACTATCGGTATACCTTACTCGGAATTATATTTTTATTCGTCACATGGTATGTGTTTTGCTTGGAGCGTATTTTCAATTTCATTGATGTTTGAATAAAATCATTGGATACGAATTATTAAATGAAAAAGAATCCTCCCATGGCTAGTTAATTATTTGACTACTCAGTGTCCTTCACTATTATCTTTTGGAGTAGTTTGTCATTTACGCACGTGCTTCACGTATATCCTATGAGTAAATGGTTGAATAATTGAATATCATAAATCTGAATTTATATATGTTTCATATGCTTATACCATGGGGAGTAATGACTTCACATAGAATAAGTATAGGTAGTAAACTTATTGAAAGTTAGCAAACGTAGAATTGGTCACTTGAACAATTCATGAAAGAATATTGAAGGAAGAGAGATTTCACATATAAATATACTATCTTGGACATATTTTGTAATTGTGAGCACTCACTAAAATATGACATGCTAAAAGGTTGATGTCGGACAAGGAAGACAACGTAATGGGTTATGTTTTCTTATATCCGAAATAAAGTATATTGTCTTGGATCATCCAACATGTTGAGCTTGCTTTCCCCCCTCGTGCTAGCCAAATTGTTTGCACCAAGTAGAGATACTACTTGTGCTTCCAAACATTCCTTAAACCAGTTTTGCCATGAGAGTCCACCATACCTAGCTATGGATTGAGTAAGATCCTTCAAGTAAGTTGTCATCGGTGCATGCAATAAAAATTGCCCTCTAAATATGTATGATCTATTAATGTGGAGAAAATAAGCTTTATACGATCTTGTGATGTGGAAGAAATAAAAGCGACGGACTACATAATAAAGGTCCATATCACAAGTGGAAATATAAAGTGACGTTCTTTTGCATTAAGATTTTGTGCATTCAACCCTAAAAGCGCATGACAACCTCTGCTCCCCTCTGCGAAGGGCCTATCTTTTACTTTTATCTTCTACCCTTATGCAAGAGTCATGGTGATCTTCACCTTTCCTTTTTAAATTTTATCCTTTGGCAAACACATTGTGTTGGAAAGATCCTGATATATATATATATATATATCCAATTGGATGCAAGTTATCATGAACTATTATTGTTGACATTAACCTTGAGGTAAAAGGTTGGGAGGCGAATCTATAAGCCCCTATCTTTCTCTGTGTCCGATTAAAACTTTGAACCCATAAATATCACGTGAGTGTTAGCAATTGTGAAAGATTAAATGATAGTTGAGTATGCGGAGTTTGCTAAATCTAAGCTCTGACATAGACCCTTCCTGAAAATAAGATGAATTGCAATTGTTTGATAACTGAGAATATAGTTCGTTAGATTCGAGAAAGTTTATGATCTATACTTTAACATGCGAATAGCTTGTTACTTGATCATGAAAAGTTTTATGAGACGAGCTATTGTTATGACATATAATGATGCTAGAAAAGGTGATTGAAATTATCAATGATCAAACTTATGAACCTGCTAGCATTCACACTTCATAAATTATTTCTTTTATCATTTACCTACTCGAGGACGAGCAGGAATTAAGATTGGGGATGCTGATACGTCTCCAACATATCTATAATTTATGAAGTATTCATGCCATGTTTATAATATTTTTATATGATTTTGGTATGATTTGATTAGAACTAACCCGGACTGACGCTGTTTTCAGTAGAACTACCGTGGTGTTGTTTTTGTGCAGAAATAAAAGTTGTCGGAATGCAATGAAAATCAACGGAGAATTTTCTGGAAAATATGAAAAATACTGGAACGAAAATCTACCGGAGGGGAGTCATGGGGGCCCCACAAGGGTGGGGGGCGCGCCCCTGCCTCATGAACTCCCTGAGGGCCCCCTGACGTGAAATCAACCCTAACTTCTCCTATAAAGACAGAAACCTCCAAAAATTAACCTAGATCGGAAGTTCCACCGCCGCAAGCCTCTGTAGCCACGAGAAATCAATCTAAGCCCTCTCTGGCACCCTGCCGGAGGGGGCCATCATGATCGGAGGGCATGGAGGAGGATCCTGGAGGGGCCATCATCACCATGAAGGCCAAGGACCAGAGGGGAAACCTCTCCCCATCCAGGGGGAGACCATGGAGGAGGAAGCACAAGGGGGAGAACCTCTCCTCCTCTCTCATGGTGGCACCAGAGTGCCATCAAGAGGGGAATCATCGCCGCGGTGATCGTCTTCATCAACATCACCATCATCATCACCATCCTCATCTCTTTTACGTGGTCCACTCTTCGCACCCCGCTGTAATCCCTACTTGAACATGGTGCTTTATGCCACATATTATGATCCAATGATGTGTTGCCATCCTATGATGTTTTCAGTAGATATCTTTTGTCTTTTGGTTGATTGATGATCTAGATTGGTACGAGTTGTATGTTTTATTTAGGTGCTGTCCTATTGTGCCCTCCGTGTCACGCAAGCGTGAGGGATTCCCGTTGTAGGGTGTTGCAATACGTTCATGATTCGCTTATAGTGGGTTGCGTGAGTGACAGAAGCATAAACCCGAGTAAGGGGATTGTTGCGTATGGGATAAAGGGGACCTGATGCTTTAATGCTATGGTTGGGTTTTACCTTATTGATCTTTAGTAGTTGCGGATGCTTGCTAGAGTTCCAATCATAAGTGCATATGATCCAAGAAGAAAAAGTATGTTAGCTTATGCCTCTCCCTCATATGAAATTGCAATGAAGACTATCGGTCTTGTTAACAATTGCCTAGGACAATTCTGCACACCAATCCACCATTATTCCACACTCGCTATTTATAATATTTAGTAATATATTCTAACTTTATGATAACAACACCTACTTTCATATTTTAGCTCTCCGATATCATGCAAAGTTATCCACTTCATACCCACAACATAGTTTTATTTCTCGTTGCTAGTTGGAAGCAAACATTCGGTGTAGATAGAGTCGTATCAGTGGCAAATAGGACTTGAGAGAATATTGATCTTACCTTTAGCTCCTTGTAGGTTTGACACTCCATACTTATCAATTCCACCATTGGGAATTGCTACGATGATTCCCTGCACTTGGGGATTATCAACGCCGAATTTGATAGTTTATCGATCTTCGAATTCAGCGCCGCAGACATCTTCCAGCACTCGCCTTTGGGCGACGTGCTAATCTCATTAAAGAACCTGTCCTTGGTGGGGGACTCACAGCCGAACTATATCTAGTTTGAACTAGTAGCTAATGACAGGGAATTTCGCTCCCCACCCGCCACCCACTTCATAGCCACGGTCGAGGATTTAACCGACACGCTTGAATATGACTCCGAAGACATCAACGGTTTGGACGACGATGCTGATGAGGAGCAAAACCAAAATCCGCCGTTCACCGAACACTGGACGACCACTTCCTCGTACGATGTATACATGGTGGATGCACCTAAGGAGGATAGCGGCGATGACAAAGAAGATCCAGTTGAGGATAAACCTCCTGAGATACAATCGGAACGCCGGTGTGAGCGGCGCCGCTCTAAGTCACGCTGCAGTAAAGATAGTAACACTGGCATAGGAGAAGATAACACCCCAGAAGGTGCCGAAGACAACGAAGACCCTGTTGACGCAGCTACCGAACAAGATGGACAGGAAGATGGGAAGTTTTAGCCTAACAGGCCACGCACGAGGACTCGGAGGACAGTAATTATCTTCCGCTCTCCGAGGATGAGGCGAGCCTTGGCACCGAGGATTTCATCGTGCCGGAGGAACCTCTGGAACAGGAGCGCTTCAAGCGCCAGCTAATAGCCACTGCAAGGAGCATGAAAAAGAAGCAGCGGTAGCTTCAAGCTGACCAAGATCTGCTCAACGATAAATGGACTGACATCCTAGCAGCCTAAGAATACGGCCTCAAGCGCCCGGCCAAAAGCTACCCGAAGCGCAGATTACTACCTTAGTTCGACGACGAGGTGCCGGAACACATACCACCATCGCGCAATGCGGCTGACCGACAACCACGTGGTCGGGACAAATCGGCAACTCAAGCCGAACACCAGCCCGCCCCACCTCATCGCAAAGGCAGAGGTAAATCAGCTCACGGTCATACATATGACCTTCGACATGACCTGAACAATAAAGAAGGACATACCAAATCGATCTACGGATCGCGAGGACGTGCCCCGACACGTGACGACGGCCATCTGTTCGGACGTGACAAACCTAGTCATGCGCGGACTAAAAGCCGCAGACAGACCCCATTAGAGCTACGTCGCGATACGCCCTGATATAGAGGCACCGCACACCCTCATTGCTTCACTGACGAAGTCATGGAACATGAATTTCCAGAAGGGTTGAAACCCATGAATATAGAATCATATGATGGCACCACAGACACCGCGGTATGGATCGAAGACTTCATTCTCCACATTCATATGGCCCGCGGCGATGACCTTAATGCCATTAAATACCTCCCCCTGAAACTCAAAGGACCAGCACGGCATTGGTTGAACAGCCTGCCCGAATACTCCATGGGGAGCTGGGAGGACTTGGAAGAGGCCTTCCTTGATAACTTCCAAGGTACATACGTTCGACCTCCGGACCCCAATGACTTAAGCCATATAGTTCAACATCCCGGAGAGTCCGCCAGGAAATTTTGGACTAGGTTCCTAACTAAAAAGAACCAGATAGTCGACTATCCGGATGCCGAAGCCCTAGCGGCCTTTAAACACAGCATCCGCGACGAATGGCTCGCCTGCCACCTTGGCCAAGAGAAGCCAAAGTCCATGTGGGCCCTCACGGCACTCATGACCCGCTTTTGCGCGTGCGAGGATAGTTGGTTGGCCTGTAGCAAAAACAATGCAAACAACGCCGGCACCCCTGAAGCTAAAATAGCAACGACAAGCCTCGACACAACAGGTACAAACATCGAAATTACAATGACAACACCGAGGATACAACGGTCAATGCCGGATTCAGTGGCTCTAAGCCTGTTTAGCGGAAGAAGCCGTTCAAAAAGAACAATTCAGGCCCATCTAGCCTGGACCGCATACTCGATCGTCCGTGCCAGATTCATGGCACCCCAGACAAACCACCCAATCACCAATAGAGATTGTTGGGTTTTTAAACAGGCTGGCAAGTTAAATGCCGAAAACAAGGATAACGGATCGCAAAGCGAAGACAACGGCGAGGAGCCTCGGCCGCGGAACACAGGGGGGACAGAAGAAGTTCCCTCCTCAGGTCAAAATGGTAAACATGATATACGCCACCCACATCCCCAAGAGGGAGCGCAAACGCGCGCTCAGGGACGTCTACTGGTACGTCCATTTTGCATCATGCTTTTATATAGATATTTATTGCATTATGGGTTGTTATTACACATTATGTCACAATACTTATGCCTATTCTCTCTTATTGTACAAGGTTTACATAAAGAGGGAGAATGCCGGCAGCTGGGATTCTGGGCTGGAAAAGGAGCAAATATTAGAGACCTATTCTGCACAGCTCCAAAAGTCCTGAAACTTCGCGGAAGTCAATTTTAGAATATATAAAAAATACTGAGTGCAAGAAGTTCACCAGGGGGGCCACACCCTGCCCACGAGGGTGGGGGCGCGCCCTACCCCCCTGGGCGCCCCCCTACCTCGTGGGCTCCCTAGTGGCCCTCCGATGGCCATGTTCTGCTATATGGAGTCTTTCAATGAGGAAAAAATCATAAGCCATCTTCTCGGATGAAACTCCGCCACCACAAGGCGGAACCTTGGCGGAACCAATCTAGGGCTCTGGTGGAGCTGTTCTATCGGGGAAACATCCCTCCGGGAGGGGGAAATCATCGCCATCGTCATCACCAACGCTCCTCTCATCGGGAGAGGGCAATCTCCATCAGCATCTTCACCAGCACCATCTCCTCTCAAAACCCTAGTTCATCTCTTGTATCCAATTCTTGTCTCTAAGCCCGGGATTGGTACCTGTGGGTTGCTAGTAGTGTTAATTACTCCTAGTAGTTGATGCTAGTTGGTTTATTTGGTGGAAGATCATATGTTCAGATCCTATATGCATATTAATACCCCTCTAATTATGCACATGAATATGCTTTGTGAGTAGTTACGTTTGTTCCTGAGGACATGGGAGAAGTCTTGCTATTAGTAGTCATGTGAATTTGGTATTCGTTCGATATTTTGATGAGATGTATGTTGTCTCTCCTCTAGTGGTGTTATGTGAACGTCGACTACATAACACTTCACCATTATTTGGGCCTAGAGGAAGGCATTGGGAAGTAATAAGTTGATGATGGGTTGCTAGAGTGACAGAAGCTTAAACCCTAGTTTATGCGTTGCTTCGTAAGGGGATGATTTGGATCCATATGTTTCATGCTATGGTTAGGTTTACCTTAATACTTTTGTTGTAGCTGCGGATGATTGCAATAGAGGTTAATCCTAAGTGGGATGCTTGTCCATGTAAAGACAGTACCCAAGCACCGGTCCACCCACATACCAAATTATCAAAGTACCGAACGCGAATCATATGAACGTGATGAAATATAGCTTGACGATATTCCCATGTGTCCTCGAGAGCGCTTTTCTCTATATAAGAGTTTGTCTAGGCTTGTCCTTTGCTACAAAAAGGATTGGTCCACCTTGCTGCACTTTTTTTACTTCTGTTACTTGTTGCTCGTTACAAATTATCCTATCACAAAACTATCTGTTACCACTTATTTCAGTAATTGCAGAGAATACCTTGCTGGAAACCGCTTATCATTTCCTTCTGCTCCTCGTTGGGTTTGACACTCTTACTTATCGAAAGGATTACGATAGATCCCCTATACTTGTGGGTCATCAAGACTCTTTTCTGGCGCCGTTGCCGGGGAGTGAAGCACCTTTGGTAGGTGGAATTTGGTATGGAAAATTTATATAGCGTGCTGAAATTTACTGTCACTTGTTACTATGGAAAGTAATCCTCTGAGGGGCTTGTTCGGGGTATCATCACCCCGACCAGTAGAGCAAAGAGTTGCTCCTCAACCTACTAAACCTACTAAAAATGAAAATGAAAATGAAAATGTCTCCTTTGAAATTCCTTCGGGTATGATAGAAAAACTGCTAGCTAATCCTTTTGCAGGAGATGGAACAATGCATCCTGATGAGCACCTAATATATGTTGATGAAGTTTCTGGATTATTTAAGCTTGCAGGTGTACCCAGAGATGTTGTTAAGAAGAAGGTCTTCCCTTTACCTTTGAAGGAAGATGCATTGACATGGTATAGGATATGTGATGATACGGGGTCATGGAACTACAAATGATTGAAATTGGAATTTCATCAGAAGTTTTATCCTATGCATCTTGTTCATCGTGATCGCAATTATATATATAATTTTTGGCCTCGCGAAGGAGAAAGCATTGCTCAAGCTTGGGGGAGGCTTAAATCAATGTTATATTCATGCCCCAATCATGAGCTCTCAAGAGAAATGATTATTCCAAATTTATATGCTCGGCTTTCTGATAACAATCGCACCATGCTCGATACTTCTTGTGCTGGCTCTTTTATGACGAAGACTATTGAATTCAAATGGGATTTATTGGAAAGAATTAAACGCAACTCTGAAGATTGGGACCTTGACAAAGGTAAGGAGTCAGGTATGACACCTAAGTTTGATTGTGTTAAATCTTTTATGGATACCGATGTTTTTCATAAATTTAGCACTAAATATGGACTTGACTGTGAGATAGTAGTTTCTTTCTGTGAATCTTTTGCTACTTATGTTGATCTCCCCAAGGAGAAGTGGTTTAAATATCATCCTCCCATAGAAGTAAAAGTAGCTGCACCTATTAATGTTGAAGAAAAGACTATCACTTATAATGATCCTATCGTTCCTACTGCTTATGTTGAGAAACCACCTTTCCCTGTTAGGATAAAGGATCATGCTAAAGCTTTAACTGTGGTTTGTAAAAGCAATATTAAAAGTTATACACCTCCTGAGCAAATTAAAGTTGAACTTGATATTGCTGTTGTCAAAGATCTCTTGTCTGATAATATTGATGGGCATGTTATTCATTTCCTTGATGAGATTGCTAGAATTGCTAAACCTTGTGCTAAAGATAAAAACATACCTGTGGTAGGCATGCATGTTATTTCTATTAAAATAGGAGATCATTGTTATCATGGCTTATGTGATATGGGTGCTAGTGCAAGTGCAATACCTTACGACTTATACAAAGAAATTATGCATGATATTGCACCTGCTGAGATAGAAGATATTGATGTCACAATTAAACTTGCCAATAGAGATACTATTTCACCAATGGGAATTGTTAGAGATGTTGAAGTCTTGTATGGGAAAACTAAATATCCTACTGATTTTCTTGTTCTTGGTTCCCCACAAGATAGCTTTTGTCCCATTATATTTGGTAGACACTTCTTAAACACTGTTAATGCTAAGATAAGGATGTTGTTATTATCAGTTTAGATGATATGTCTCATGAATTTAATTTCTCTAAATTTAGTAGATAACACCGTGAAGAAGAATTACCTAGTAAGGATGAAATTATTGGTCTTGCTTCTATTGTTGTACCTCCTAGTGATCCTTTAGAACATTATTTGCTAGACCATGAAAATGATATGTTTATGAATGAAAGAAGGGAAATAGATGAAGTATTCTTTAAACAGGAACCTATTCTGAAACACAATTTGCCTGTTGAAATCCTAGGGGATCCTCCTCCACCCAAGGGTGATCCCATGTTTGAGCTTAAACCGTTGCCTGATACTCTTAAATATGCTTATCTTGATGAGAAAAAGATATATCCTGTTATTATTAGTGTTAACCTTTCAGAGCATGAGGAAGAGAGACTATTGAAAACTCTGAAGAAGCACCATGCTGCTATTGGATATACTCTTGATGATCTTAAGGGCATTAGTTCCACTCTATGTCAACATAAAATAAATTTGGAAGAAGATTCTAAACTAGTTTGTGATCATCAACGACGGTTGAATCCTAAAATGAAAGAAGTGGTAAGAAAGAAAATACTAAAGCGCCTTGAGGCAGGTATAATCTATCCCGTTGCTGATAGTCGATGGGTAAGTCCTGTCCATTGTGTCCCTAAGAAGGGAGGTATTATTGTCGTTCCTAATGATAAAGATGAATTGATTCCTCAAAGAATTATTACAGGTTATAGGATGGTAATTGATTTCCGCAAATTAAATAAGGCCACTAAAAAGGATCATTACCTCTTACCTTTTATCTATCAAATGCTAGAAAGATTATCCAAACATACACATTTTTTCTTTCTAGATTCGTATTCTGGTTTCTCTCAAATACCTGTATCAATCAAAGACTACTTTTACTTGCCCTTTTGGTACTTTTGCTTATAGACGTATGCCTTTTGGTTTATGTAATGCACCTGCTACCTTTCAAAGATGCATGATGGCTATATTCTCTGACTTTTGTGAAAAGATTTGTGAGGTTTTCATGGACGATTTTTCCGTCTATGGATCTTCTTTTGATGATTGCTTGAGCAACCTTGATCGAGTTTTGCAGAGATGTGAAGAAACTAATCTTGTCTTGAATTGGGTAAAGTGCCACTTTTTGGTTAATGATGGTATTGTCTTGGGGCATAAAGTTTCTGAAAGAGGTATTGAAGTTGATAAAGCCAAGGTTGATGATATTGAAAAGATTCCATGCCCCAAGGACATCAAAGGTATAAGAAGTTTCCTTGGTCACGTCGGATTTTATAGGAGGTTCATTAAGGACTTCTCAAAAATTTCTTGGCCTCTGACTAATTTATTACAAAAAAAATACCATTTGTCTTTGATGATGATTGTGTAGAAGCATTGGAAATACTTAAGAAAGCATTGATCTCTCAACCTATTGTTCAGCCACCTGATTGGAATTTACCCTTTGAAATTATGTGTGATGCTAGTGATTATGCTATAGGTGCTGTTCTAGGGAAAAGAGTTGATAAGAAATTAAACGTTATTCAATATGCTAGTAAAACCCTAGACAATGCTCAAAGAAATTATGCTACTACTGAAAAAGAATTCTTAGCAGTTGTATTTGCTTGTGATAAGTTCAGACCTTATATTGTTGATTCTAAAGTAACTATTCACACTGATCATGCTACTATTAAATATCTTATGGAAAAGAAAGATGCTAAACCTAGACTTATTAGATGGGTTCTCTTGCTGCAAGAATTTGATTTACATATTGTTGATAGAAAGGGAGCTGAGAACCCCGTTGCAGACAACTTGTCTAGGTTAGAAAATGTGCTTGATGACCCACTACCTATTGATGATAGCTTTCCTGATGAGGAATTAAGTGTCATAAATGCTTCTCATACTGCTCCATGGTATGCTGATTATGCTAATTACATTGTTGCCAAATTCATACCACCTAGTTTCACATACCAGCAAAAGAAAAAGTTCTTCTATGATTTGAGACATTACTTTTGGGATGACCCACATCTTTATAAAGGAGTAGATGGTGTTATTAGAAGTTGTGTACCTAATCATGAACAGGAACAGATCCTACGCAAGTGTCACTCCAAAGCTTATGGAGGACACCATGTTGGAGATAGAACTGCACATAAGGTATTGCAATCTGGTTTTTATTGGCCTACTCTCTTCAAGGATGCCCGTAAGTTTGTCTTATCTTGTGATGAATTTCAAAGAATTGGTAATATTAGTAGACATCAAGAAATGCCTATGAACTATTCACTCATTATTGAACCATTTGATGTTTGGGGCTTTGACTATACGTGACCTTTTCCTGCCTCTAATGGATATACACATATTTTAGTTGCTGTTGATTACATTACTAAGTGGGTAGAAGCTATTCCAACATGTAGTGCGGATCATAACACTTCTATTAAAATGCTTAAAGAATTTATTTTTCCGAGGTTTGGAGTCCCTAGATATTCAATGACTGATGGTGGTTCACATTTTATTCATGGTGCTTTCCGTAAAATGCTTGCTAAGTATGATGTTAATCATAGAATTGCATCCCCTTATCACCCTCAGTCTAGTGGTCAAGTAGAATTGAGTAATAGAGAGCTCAAATTAATTTTGCAAAAGACTGTCAATAGGTCTAGAAAGAACTGCTCCAAGAAACTTGATGATGCATTATGGGCCTATAGAACTGCATATAAAAATCCTATGGTTATGTCTCCGTATAAAATGGTTTATGGGAAAGCATGTCACTTACCTCTCGAACTAGAACATAAGGCATATTGGGCTATTAAAGAGATCAATTATGATTTCAAACTTGCCGGTGAGAAGAGGTCATTTGATATTAGCTCACTTGATAAATGGAGAACCCAAGCCTACGAGAATGCCAAATTATTTAAAGAAAAAGTTAAAAGATGGCATGACAAAAGAATACAAAGGCGCGAGTTTAATGTAGGTGATTATGTATTGCTATACAACTCTCGTTTAAGATTTTTTGCAGGAAAACTTCTCTCCAAATGGGAAGGTCCTTACGTTATCGAGGAGGTCTATCGTTCCGGTGCCATAAAAATCAACAACTTCCAAGGCACAAATCCGAAGGTGGTGAATGGTCAAAGAATCAAACATTATATCTCAGGTAATCCCATAAATGTTGAAACCAATGTTATTGAAACCGTAACCCCGGAGGAAAACATAAGGGACACTTTCCGGAACGTTCCAGACTTCGAAAAGGAATAGGTATGTGGTATGGTAAGTAAACCGACTCCAAATTAGTTTTAAGGCAATATTTCTCCGTTTTGGAATATTTAGAAAAATAGAAAAATAAGAAGCAGTCCGGGAAGGACGCGGGGCCTCCACGAGGGTGGAGGGCGCGCCCTACCCTACTGGGCGCGCCCCTACATCGTGGGCACCTCGTGCGCTTTCCGGACTCCGTTTTCTTACACGACACAAATTTTGGTCGGTAAAAATTCATTATATAATATCCCGGGGGTTTTGACTCCCGTATCACGCAGTTATCCTCTGTTTGCGTTTCGAGCTGTTTTTTTGACAGATCCAGGACGTCATGTTGTCTTCAAGTGCCCCCAAAGACCAGTTCTTCGAGAAGGTCATCAACCCCTACCTCGCGGAGGTGCTGCAACACCCTCAAACCATTGATATGCGTGAGGGGTTGTTGCACACCCGCGATGTTGAGGGACCAAGGAAGACTGGAAGCACGGATGCAAGGTTCGAGGCATTGGAGAAAGACGTTTTCAGGTGTCAGGAGATGGTGGAGCGTGGACTCGATTCCAATCACATTATGATCACGGAGTTCACCAACAACCACAAGCTGGACGTCAAGGACATTGGGGAGGCCATCTTCAAGCTTCATGAAAAAATCGAGCACCTCCAAGCCCAGATCTATGACTTGCAAAATCAAAACTGTGAGTATGAATATAGATTCAAGAGGACGAGTTTGGCTGCAGATTTGAGGTTTCAGGAAACTCGATCATCCTGCTATGATGGTGAGCCAATGCCTTGGAAGAAGGACAACAAGCCTACGCCATCAACAAAACCATCACCTTCTCCACCAACAAAGAAGAATTGAGTATCTGGTATGGGCACTCCCCTTGGCAACTGCCAAGCTTGGGGGAGTGCCCCGGTATCGTATCACCATCACTTTTATCTTTACCGTTTTTCTTAGTTCGATCCTTTTGGTAATATCTCGATCTAGTAGAATAAAAAATTTAGTATGATCTAGTGGTGAGAGTTTTGCTTTATGATCCCTCTATGTAACCGAGTCCGTGAGCTATATATAATAAAGATTAGTGTTGAGTCAAGGGCTTGATTATTTTGCCATGATCCTAAGTGAATAAAAGAAAAGAGAAATAAATAAAAGAGGAAACAAAGAGATCATATGGATCTTATGGAGAGTAATGAGCTCACATAGAAAAAGTATGATGAATAAAAGTTGTTGAGAGTTGACAAACATAGTATTGGTCATCGTTGCAATTAATAGGAAGTAATAAAGAAAGAGAGGTCTTCACATATAAATATAGTATCTTGGACATCTTTTATGATTGTGAGTGATGTCTACTACGCAACCTACTTCTTGTAGACATTGTTGGGCCTGCAAGTGCATAGGTTTGTAGGACAGTAGCAAATTTCCATCAAGTGGATGACCTAAGGTTTATAAATCCGTAGGAGGCGTAGGATGAAGATGGTCTCTCTCAAGAAACCCTGCAACCAAATAACAAAGAGTCTCTTGTGTCCCCAACACACCCAATACAATGGTAAATTGTATAGGTGCACTAGTTCGGCGAAGAGATGGTGATACAAGTGCAAAATAGAGAGTAGATATAGGTTTTTGTAAACTGAAAATATAAAAACAGCAAGGTAGCGAGTTGTAAAAGTGAGCGTAAACGGTATTGCAATGATAGGAAACAAGGCCTATGGTTCACACTTTCACTAGTGCAAGTTCTCTCAACAATAATAACATAGATAGATCATATAACGAGCCCTCAACATGCAACAAAGAGTCACTCCGAAGCCACTAATAGCGGAGAACAAACATTGAGATTATGGTAGGGTACGAAACCACCTCAAAGTTATTCTTTCAAATCAATCCGTTGGGCTATTCCTATAGGTGTCACAAACAACCCTGTAGTTTTTACTAGAATAACACCTTAAGATACAAATCAACCAAAACCCTAATGTCACCTAGATACTCCATTGTCACCTCAAGTATCCGTGGGCATGATTATGCGATATGCATCACACAATCTCAAATTTATCCAACCAACATAAAAGTACTTCAAATAGTGCCCCAAAGATTCTACCAGAGAATCAAGAACGTGTGCCAACCCCTATGCATAGGTTCATGGGCGGAACTCGCAAGTTGGTCACCAAAACATACATCAAGTGGGACGTGATATCCCATTGTCACCACAGATAAGCACGGCAAGACATACATCAAGTGTTCATAAAAGACTCAATCCGATAAGATAACTTCAAAGGGGAAACTCAATTCATCACAAGAGAGTAGAGGGGGAGAAGAAACATAAGATCCAACTACAATAGCAAAGCTCGGGATACATCAAGATCGTGCCATAGATGGAACATGAGAGAGAACACGAGAGAGAGAGAGAGATCAAACACATAGCTACTGGTACATACCTCAGCCCCGAGGGTGAACTACTCCCTCCTCATCATGGATAGCGCCGGGATGATGAAGATGGCCACCGGAGATGGATCCCCCCTCCGACAGGGTACCGGAAAGGGGTTCCGATTGGTTTTTCGTGGTTCTGGAGGCTTGCGGTGGCGGAACTCCCGATCTATCTTCTGTTTTGGAAGTTTTAGGGTACGACGGTATATATGGGTGAAAGGAGTACGTCGGTGGAGCTATGGGGGCCCCACGAGGCAGGGGGGCGCCCAGGGGGGAGGGCGCGCCCCCCACCCTCGTGAGCACCTCCTGTATCTTCTGACGTGGGGTCCAAGTCCATCAGGTGGGTTTCCTTCCAAAAATAACTTCTCAAGTTGATTTCGTTCCATTTTGACTCCGTCTGATATTCCTTTTCCTTGAAACACTGAAATAGGCATAAAACAGTAAATCTGGGCTGGGCCTCCGGTTAATAGGTTAGTCCCAAAAATAATATAAAAGTGGAAAATAAAGCCCAATATTGCCTAAAATAGTAGATAATATAGCATGGAGCAATCAAAAATTATAGATACGTTGGAGACGTATCAAGCATCCCCAAGCTTAATTCCTGCTCGTCCTCGAGTAGGTAAATGATAAAAAAGATAATTTTTGATGTGGAATGCTAGTTGGCATAATTTCATTGCAATTCTTCTTACTTGTGATATGAATATTCAGATCCGAAAGATTCAAGACAGAAGTTCATATTGACATAAAAGTAAAAATACTTCAAGCATACTAACAAAGCAATCATGTCTTCTCAAAATAGCATGGCCAAAGAAAGTTATCCCAACAAAATCATATAGTCTGGCTATGCTCCATCTTCCCCACACAAAATATTTAAATCATGCACAACCCCGATGACAAGCCAAGCAATTGTTTCATACTTTAACATTTTCAAAACTTTTTCAATCTTCACGCAATACATGAGCGTGAGCCATGGATATAACACTATATGTGGAATAGAATGGTGGTTGTGGAGAATACAAAAAGAGGGAAGATAGTCTCACATCAACTAGGCGTATCAACGGGCTATGAAGATACCCATCAATAGATATCAATGTGAGTGAGTAGGGATTGCCATGCAACGGATGCACTAGAGCTATAAGTATGTGAAAGCTCAACAAAAGAAACTAATTGGGTGTGCATCCAACTCGCTTGCTCAAGAAGACCTAGGGAATTTTGAGGAAGCCCATCATTGGAATATACAAGCCAAGTTCTATAATAAAAAATTCCCACTAGTATATGAAAGTGACAAAATGAGAGACTCGCTATCATGAAGATCATGGTGCTACTTTGAAGCACAAGTGTGGTAAAAGGATAGTCGCATTGTCCCTTCTCTCTTTTTCTCTCATTTTTTTATTTTTTTATTTTTTTTGTTTGGGCCTTTTCTCTCTTTTTTATGGCCTCTTTTTTTCTCTTTTTTTTATTTTTCGTCCGGAGTCTCATCGCGACTTGTGGGAGAATCATAGTCTCCATCATCCTTTCCTCACTTGGGACAATGCTCTAATAATGATGATCATCACACTTTTATTTTTCTTACAACTCAACAATTACAACTCGATACTTAGAACAAAATATGACTCTATATGAATGCCTCCAGCGGTGTACCGGGATATGCAATGACTCATGAGTGACATGTATGAAAGAATTATGAACGGTGGCTTTGCCATAAATACGATGTCAACTACATGATCATGCTAGCAATATGACAATGATGGAGCGTGTCATAATAAACGGAACGGTGGAAAGTTGCATGGCAATATATCTCGGAATGGCTATGGAAATGCCATAATAGGTAGGTATGGTGGCTGTTTTGAGGAAGGTATATGGTGGGTGTATGATACCGGCGAAAGGTGCACGGTATTAGAGAGGCTAGCAATAGTGGAAGGATGGGAAAAAGTGCGTATAATCCATGGACTCAACATTAGTCATACAGAACTCATATACTTATTGCAAAAATCTACAAGTTATCAAAGCAAAGTATTACGCGCATGCTCCTAGGGGGATAGATTGGTAGGAAAAGACCATCGCTCGTCCCCGACCGCCACTCATAAGGAAGACAATCAATAAATAAATCATGCTCCGAGTTCATCACATAACGGTTCACCATACGTGCATGCTACGGGAATCACAAACTTCAACACAAGTATTCTTTAAATTCACAACTACTCAACTAGCATGACTCTAATATTATCACCTCCATATCTAAAAACAATTATCAAGCATCAAACTTATCTTAGTATTCAACGCACTCATAAGAGAATTTTATTATTCTTGAATACCTAGCATATTAGGATTTTATGAAAATTACCATGCTATTTAAGACTCTCAAAATAATCTAAGTGAAGCATGAGAGTTCATCTATTGCTTCAAAATAAAACTACCACCACGCTCTTAAATATATAAGTGAAGCACTAGAGCAAATGGCAAACTACTCCGAAAGATATAAGTGAAGATCAATGAGTAGTCGACTAATTATGTAACTATGTGAAGACTCTCCCATTTAATAATTTCAGATCTTGGTATTGTATCCAAACATCAAGCAAAACAAAATAAAATGACATGACGCTCGAAGCAAAACACGTATCATGTGGTGAATAAAAATATAGCTCCAAGTAAAGTTACCGATGAACAAAGACGAAAGAGGGGATGCCTTCCGGGGCATCCCCAAGCTTAGGCTCTTGGTTGTCCTTGAATATTACCTTGGGGTGCCTTGGGCATCCCCAAGCTTAGGCTCTTGCCACTCCTTATTCCATAGTCCATCGAATCTTTACCCAAAACTTGAAAACTTCACAACACAAAACTTAACAGAAAACTCGTAAGCTCCGTTAGTATAAGAAAATAAATCACCACTTCAAGGTACTGTAATGAACTCATTATTTATTTATATTGGTGTTAGACCTACTGTATTCCAACTTCTCTATGGTTTATAAACTATTTTACTAGCCATAGATTCATCAAAATAAGTAAACAACACATGAAAAACAGAATCTGTCAAAAACAGAACAGTCTGTAGTAATCTGGACAAAACGTATACTTATGGAACTCATAAAATTATCAAATAAATTGCTGGACCTGAGGAATTTATCTGTTAATCATATTAAAAAAGAATTAACTACATAGCACTCTCCAAATAAAAATGGCAGCAATTCTCATGAGCGCTAAAGTTTCTGTTTTTTACAGCATGATCAACAAGACTTTCCCAAAGTCTTCCCAACGGTTCTACTTGGCACAAACACTAATTAAAACATAAAAACTCAATCGTAACAGAGGCTAGATAAATTATTTATTACTAAACAGGAGCAAAAATCAAGGAACTAAAATAAAATTGGGTTGCCTCCCAACAAGCGCTAACGTTTAATGCCCCTAGCTAGGCATGATGATTTCAATGATGCTCATATAAAGGATAAGAATTGAAACATAAAGAGAGAATCATGAAGAATATTGCTAATACATTTATGTCTAACGCACTTCCTATGCATAGGGTTTTTGTGAGCAAACAACTTATGGGAACAATAATCAACTAGCATAGGAAGGCAAAACAAGCATAACTTTAAAACTTTAAGCACATAGAGAGGGAAATTGATATTATTGCAATTCCTACAAGCATATATTCCTCCCTCATAATAATTTTCAGTAGAATCATGAATGAATTCAACAATATAACAAGCACCTAAAGCATTCTTTTCATGATCTACAAGCATAGCAATTTTATTACTCTCCACACAAGCAAAATTCTTCTCATGAATAATAGTGGGAGCAAACTCAACAAAATAATTATCATGTGAGGCATAACCCAATTGAAAACTAAAATCATGATGACAAGATTCATGGATATCATTATTCTGTATAGCATACAAGTCATCACAATAATCATCATAGATAGCAACTTTGTTCTCATAATCAATTGGAACCTCTTCCGGAATAGTGGATTCATCACAAAATAAAGTCATGACCTCTCCAAATCCACTTTCATCAATGTAATCATCATAAATAGGAGGCATGCTTTCATCATAATAAATTTGCTCATCATAACTTGGGGGACAAAAAATATCATCTTCATCAAATAGAGCTTCCCCAAGCTTGTGGCTTTGCATATCATTAGCATCATGGATATTCAAGGAATTCATACTAACAACATTGCAATCATGCTCATCATTCAAAGATTTAGTGCCAAACATTTTATAGATTTCTTCTTCTAGCACTTGAGCACAATTATCCTTTCCATCATACTCACGAAAGATATTAAAAAGGTGAAGCGTATGAGACAAACTCAATTCCATTTTTTGGTAGTTTTCTTTTATAAACTAGACTAGTGCTAAAACAAGAAACAAAAAGATTCAATTGCAAGATCTAAAGATATACCTTCACTTACCTAGCCTCCCCGGCAACGGCGCCAGAAAAGAGCTTGATGTCTACTACACAACCTTCTTCTTGTAGACGTTGTTGGGCCTGCAAGTGCACAGGTTTGTAGGACAGTAGAAAATTTCCCTCAAGTGGATGACCTAAGGTTTATCAATCCGTAGGAGGCGTAGGATGAAGATGGTCTCTCTCAAGCAACCCTGCAACCAAATAACAAAGAGTCTCTTGTGTCCCCAACACACCCAATACAATGGTAAATTGTACAGGTGCACTAGTTCGGCAAAGAGATGGTGATACAAGTGCAAAATAGATAGTAGATATAGGTTTTTGTAAACTGAAAATATAAAACAGCAAGGTAGCGAGTGGTAAAAGTGAGCGTAAACGGTATTGCAATGATAGGAAACAAGGCCTAGGGTTCATACTTTCACTAGTGCAAGTTCTCTCAACAATAATAACATAGATAGATCATATAACGAGCCCTCAACATTCAACAAAGAGTCACTCCGAAGCCACTAATAGCGGAGAACAAACGTAGAGATTATGGTAGGGTACGAAACCACCTCAAAGTTATTCTTTCAAATCAATCCGTTGGGCTATTCCTATAGGTGTCACAAACAACCCTGTAGTTTTTACTAGAATAACACCTTAAGATACAAATCAACCAAAACCCTAATGTCACCTAGATACTCCATTGTCACCTCAAGTATCCGTGGGCATGATTATACGATATGCATCACACAATCTCAGATTTATCCAACCAACATAAAAGTACTTCAAATAGTGCCCCAAAGTTTCTACCGGATAATCAAGAACGTGTGCCAACCCCTATGCATAGGTTCATGGGAGGAACCCGCAAGTTGGTCACCAAAACATACATCAAGTGGCACATGATATCCCATTGTCACCACAGATAAGCATGGCAAGACATACATCAAGTGTTTATAAAAGTCTCAATCCGATAAGATAACTTCAAAGGGGAAACTCAATTCATCACAAGAGAGTGGACGGGGAGAAGAAACATAAGATCCAACTACAATAGCAAAGCTCGGGATACATCAAGATCGTGCCATAGATGGAACACGAGAGAGAACACGAGAGAGTGAGATCAAACACATAGCTAATGGTACATACCCTCAGCCCCGAGGGTGAACTACTCCCTCCTCGTCATGGATAGCGCCGGGATGATGAAGATGGCCACCGGAGATGGATCCCCCCTCCGACAGGGTACCGGAAAGGGGTTCCGATTGGTTTTTCATGGTTCTGGAGGCTTGCGGCGGCGGAACTCCGTTCTATCTTCCGTTTTGGAAATTTTAGGGTACGACGGTATATATGGGTGAAAGGAGTACGTCGGTGGAGCTAATGGGGCCCCACGAGGCAGGGGGGCGCGCCCCCCACCCTCGTGAGCACCTCCCGTATCTTCTGACGTGGGGTCCAAGTCCATCAGGTGGGATTCCTTCCAAAAATAACTTCTCCAGTTGATTTCGTTCCGTTTTGACTCCGTCTGATATTCCTTTTCCTCGAAACACTGAAATAGGCATAAAATAGCAAATCTGGGCTGGGCCTTCGGTTAATAGGTTAGTCCCAAAAATAATATAAAAGTGGAAAATAAAGCCCAATATTGCCTAAAATAATAGATAATATAGCATGGAGCAATTAAAATTATAGATACGTTGGAGACGTATCAGTGAGCACTCATTAAAATATGACATGCTAAAAAGTTGATGTTGGACAAGGAAGACAACGTAATGGGTTATGTTTTCTTACATCTGAGATAAATTATATTGTCATGGATCATCCAACATGGTTGAGCTCGCCTTTCCCCCTCATGCTAGCCAAATTCATCGCACCAAGTAGAGATACTACTTGTGCTTCCAAATACCCTTAAACCAGTTTTGCCATGAGAGTCCACCATACCTACCTATGGATTGAGTAAGATCCTCCAAGTAAGTTGTCATCGGTGCAAGCAACAAAAATTGCTCTCTAAATATGTATGACTTATTAGTGTGGGAAAAAATCTTTATACGATCGTGTGATATGGAAGAAATAAAAGCAATGGACTGCATGATAAAGGTCCATATCACAAGTGGCAATATAAAGTGACTCTCTTTCGCATTAAGATTTTGTGCATCCAACCATAAAAGCGCATGACAACCTCTGCTTCCCTCTGCGAAGGGCCTATATTTTACTTTTATCTCCTACCTTGCATAAGAGTCATGGTGATCTTCACCCTTCCTTTTACATTTTATCCTTTGGCAAGCACAGTATGTTGGAAAGATCCTGCTATATATGGCTAATTGGATGTGAGTTTTCATGAACTATTATTGTTGACATTACCCTTGAGCTAAAACATTGGGAGGCAAAACTATAAGCCCCTATCTTTCTCTGTGTCCGATTAAAACTCCATACCCATAAGTATTGCATGAGTGTCAGCAATTGTGAAAGACTATATGATAGTTGAGTATGTGGACTTGCTGAAAAGCTCTTATATATTGACTCTTCCCTATGTTATAATAAATTGCAATTGCTCCAATGACTGAGATTATAGTTTGTTAGTTGTCAATGAAGTTTACGATTCATACTTGAAATTGTGATTGAACTATTACTCTAGCATAAGAGATCATATGACAAGAATTATATAAGTTGTTGTTCTAAGAATGATCATGATACCCTCATGTCCGTATTTTATTTTTATAGACACCTCTATCTCTAAACATGTGGACATATTTTTCGATTTCGGCTTTCGCTTGAGGACAAGCGAGGTCTAAGCTTGGGGGAGTTGATACTTCCATTTTGCATCATGCTTTTATATCGATATTTATTGCATTATGGGCTGTTATTACATATTATGTCACAATACTTATGCCTATTCTCTCTTATTTTACAAGGTTTACATAAAGAAGAAGAATGCCGGCAGCTGGGATTCTGGGCTGGAAAAGGAGCAAATATTATAGACCTATTCTGCACAGCTCCAAAAGTCCTGAAACTTCACGGAAGTCAATTTCAGAATATATAAAAAATACTGAGCGCAAGAAGTTCACCATGGGGGGCCACACCCTGCCCACAAGGGTGGGGGGCGAGCCCTACCCCCCTGGGCGCGCCCCCTACCTCATGGGCCCCCTGGTGGCCCTCCGATGGCCATCTTCTACTATATGGAGTCTTTCGATGAGGAAAAAATCATAAGCCATCTTCTCGGACGAAACTTCGCCGCCACGAAGCGGAACCTTGGTGGAACCAATCTAGGGCTCCGGCGGAGCTGTTCTGCCGGGGAAACTTCCCTCTGGGAGGGGGAAATCATCGCCATCTTCATCACCAACGCTCCTCTCATCAGGAGAGGGCAATCTCCATCAACATCTTCACCAGCACCATCTCCTCTCAAAACCCTAGTTCATCTCTTGTATCCAATTCTTGTCTCTAATACCGGGATTGGTCCCTGTGGGTTGCTATTAGTGTTAATTACTCCTAGTAGGTGATGCTAGTTGGTTTATTTGGTGGAAGATCATATGTTCAGATCCTATATGCATGTTAATACCCCTCTCATTATGAACATGAATATGCTTTGTGAGTAGTTACGTTTGTTCCTGAGGACATGGGAGATGTCTTGCTATTAGTAGTCACGTGAATTTGGTAATCGTTCGATATTTTGATGAGATGTATGTTGTCTCTCCTCTAGTGGTGTTATGTGAGCGTCGACTACATAACACTTCACCATTATTTGGGCCTAGAGGAAGTCATTGGGAAGAAATAAGTAGATGATGGGTTGCTAGAGTGACAGAAGCTTAAACCCTAGTTTATGCGTTGCTTCGTAAGGGGCTAATTTGGATCCACATGTTTCATGCTATGGTTAGGTTTACCTTAATACTTTTGTTGTAGTTGCGGATGCTTGCAATAGAGGTTAATCATAAGTGGGATGCTTGTCCTAGTAAGGACAGTACACAAGCACCAGTCCACCCACATACCTAATTATCAAAGTACCGAACACGAATCATATGAACGTGATGAAATCTAGCTTGACGATATTCCCATGTGTCCTCGGGAGCGCTTTTCTCTATATAAGAGTTTGTCTAGGATTGTCCTTTGCTACAAAAAGGATTGGGCCACCTTGTTGCACTTTATTTACTTTTGTTACTTGTTGCTCGTTACAAATTATCCTCTCACAAAACTATTTGTTACCACTTATTTCAGTACTTGCAGAGAATACCTTGCTGGAAACCGCTTATCATTTCCTTCTGATCCACGTTCGGTTCGACACACTTACTTATCGAAAGGATTACGATAGATCCCCTATACTTGTGGGTCATCATCTACGCGATAGAACCAGTCGCCCCAGAATTTAATCCATGGTCATCATGCCCGATCACTTTTGATCGCCGGGATCATCCGACCAGTATCCGTCATGGCAGTTCAGCCGCACTGGTCCTGGACCCAATAATTGATGGGTTCCACCTAACGCGAGTCCTGATGGACGGTGACAGTAGCCTCAACTTGCTCTATCAGAATACCATGTGCAAAATGGGCATTAACCCATCGCGGATAAAGCCCACAAAGACTACCTGTAAAGGAGTCATACCGGGCATCGAGGCCCGCTGCACGGGCTCAATCACACTAGAGGTTGTCTTCGGATCTCCGGACAACTTCTGAAGTGAGGAGTTAATCTTCGATATCATCCCCTTCCGCAGCGGCTACCACGCACTGCTCGGACGAACAGCATTTGCTTGGTTCAATGCGGTGCCACACTATGCTTATCTCAAGCTCAAGATGTCCGGACCGCGCAGCATCATAACAGTCAATGGAAATACGGAACGCTCCCTCCGCACCGAGGAGGACACCGCTGCCTTAGCGGCAGAGGTACAGGGCGGCCTTGTCAAGCAGAACCTCAATTCGGTGGTCGATCCCTCAGACACTGTTAAGAGAGTCTGAACCATTCCACAGAAGGACATCTCGGCTCGTCAGGAGCTCGACTAGCAATTTGGCCTCCGTCCCCGTACTGACCAAGTGGCGGCCATCGTACCGCGCATACATAATTACGCACTAAAAATACCATGGACCCGGATGGAGGCATAATCAGCTTGTGATCCGCAATACGGCTCGACCGCCCCGGACACTCATACTTTCACTATTTCCCTTTTTTCTTTTCTTTTTCTTTTTTATAGGCCTTTCCTGGCGGCTTGACCATCGATTCTTTACGAAGGATAAAAACACCAAGACAACAAGAAGCATGGATGTACTGGGAAACTCTTGGGTTGTCTCTTTAACGATCCCTTTACCTGTCTTCAGGACCCACACGCAGCTCTCTCTTGGTGAAGGCATAGTAAATAGCCTTTCCGCTTATTGCATTACTTGTATAAATGCACTTTAACGCACCAATGAAATTATAATAGAAACAATTTGCGGCCCAAATTTTCACGGCTCTAGCTTACCACTGGTTCTTCCTTTTCCTTTCTTTTTTGCATTTTCCTTTCTGGTAATTCTATCAGATACCACCTGTACACTCGGGTGCGTTTCAATTTGCCAGGCGCTTCATAGCGCCCCACAACATGGCAACAAAAGTTCGAACACTTTTACAGTATAGTTCGGCACCCCGAATTTAGCACTATATGCATTCGCTGCGAATCATGTCTTTGGTCAATAGTTGGGTTGCCCGGCTCCTGTGCTTGCTACCTTACATTCCCTTATATCGGCTAGGGTAGTAAAGGGAGAACTACTGCGATTGTGTCTTGGTTTACCCAAGGAGCACCTCAGTAGAGAAAGCCGAAAATTGACTGTCATGATGCGGCGAGAGCCGGTCAGCTCTTTGGAGGTCTCAAATCCTTAGAGATTTTTTTCCGCATTATGCGAGGGATTGGTACTTACCCGATCAACTGTTTACAGCATCCTAGTCCGGATGCTAGGGGCTGTGCATTGTTTTTATTGTCGAACTCCTATGGCTAAGTGAGAGTGCTAAAGCCGCATAGTCCAATCTCCTGGTTCGTCGTGCTAAACACCTCCTTCAAGGACCAAACAATTGCATTAAGAGTGTTTAGATTACATCCCGAACACCCCCGTATTTCCTACGTGGGGGCAGAAGCCGACGACTGTCCAACTCTCAGATTTCACATAACACGGCCACACAGGAGGATAATTTTTTAGAAGCATTATATTACATAAAAGTTTTGTTCCATCATATAATTCAAAGACAACATGAATGTATTCATTCCAAAATAATGTCTTGGCCACACTGCGTTGCTACAATGCGAGACCCCTCTAGGACATCTGCAAAATAGTGCTCGGGTGTGCGGTTTTCTTTGCCCTATGGCGGCCCCTTGGTCAGCTGGACGACATCCATCTTAGCCCACCACATCTTGCAGCGGGCGAATGCCATGCGTGCACCTTCAATGCAGGTTGATCGCTTGACGACGTCCAGCCGAGGACATGTATTCACCAGCCGCGTCATGAGTCTGACGTAGCTGTCGGGCATAGCTTTGGTTAGCCACAGCCGAATTATCAAATCCTTCATGGCTAGTTCGGCCACCCTATGCAGCTCCACCAATTGTTTCAGCTGATCGATGAAGGGCACGGGATGCTCTGGCGCATCTACTGCGACCAGAACAATTTCTCCATGGAGCTCCCTTCTTCGGCTCGGAAGAACTCTACGGCGTCGGACACACTGCGCGGCATATCTGCGACAGCTCCTGGAGAACTCCGAATCCGGGTTAGTAAGAAATACTTCTTCTTCATATATTTGCTTTGCATACTAAATGCCTTACCCGCTGCGATCTTCCTGGCCTCTTGGATCTCCTGGAGGGCACCCTGGGCTTCAACCCGGGCCGCTTCCACGCTTTGACGAGCCTTGGAGAGTTCGGTCTATCGAGCCGAAACATCACCCTCCAGGGTCTCGTACTTCCTCACCACGTCCTGGAGCTCTTGTTGGACCTTGTTCAGCCGGGCCTTCAGCTTCTTGCGAGCGGCCTGCTCCTTGACAACTTTCCCCTTGGCTTTGGCCAGGGCCTTTTTCAGGGCCTCGACCTCGGTCATCGTCCCTACACATATAATGACAGTGTAGTTAGTATACATCATTTACTCTTTCCGCATATATAGCGAGCCATTGCATACCTTGCTGGTCTTCTAGCTGCTTCCTCGCCTAGCCGATCTCTTCTTCGGCCCGCTCCAGTTTCTGCTTTAGTCCGGAGACTTCGGCAGTGTGGGAAGTCGCGGCCAGCAGACGCCTGCTTATTCACATCAGACACAGTTTGCTTAGTTTCCTACAAAATTTAAATGATCCTCTGTCTGGCTTTTCTTCCCGAACACCAGACAATGTCTCAGGGGCTACTCTCTATGTGGGGATTTTCTCGGTTAAATACCGCTTACCTCAAAACCAGTCAGCAGGCTGTTGCGGGCTTCGGTCACTCCGCTTTTAACGGACTGAACCTTCTCAATCACCGTACCCATAAGGATACGATGTTCTTCCACAATGGAAGCGCCTCGTAGCGCTTCCAATAGATTATCCGACGCCTCTGGTTGGACAGAGGTCGCCGGCGGGATGGGCACGCCTCCTTCTCTTGAAGGAAGCTTCTTGTCGGACTCCGGGGCCATATGGGTCTCCGGATCCGTGCTCATATGGGGGCCGAATTGAGAACGGCCCCCATCGTCAGTCTCCATGGGGGCCTGCTCCCCCATGTGTTCGGCGGCCGAGGTATCGCCCTCCAGTGCCGCCTTGACGGCCTCCTGAACCTCCCCCTAGCCTGGGAAGGTCCTTTGCGAGAGCACCTCATCATCTCCCTTGGCGTTCGGAGAGTAAGCGGCCAGCGGTGTCTTGCTGGCCATCTCCTTTGAGTCCAACGAGCCTCTTGATGAGGATTGCTAGGAGTTGTCGTGGGCCGGACTGCAATAGCATAATTAATAGTGTCAGTACAACAAAGAGGAGAGGTTAGATTTATGGGCATGTATCAGTCTTAGCGCTTACGATGTAGCCCGAGGCTTAGAGCGGGGGGTCGCTCCGGACTGCTGTCGACGTCCCATGCGGAGCTGCCCACGAGCAGGCCTTTCCCCTTCTTGGGCGCCTCCGCCTCCAGAATTGTGGAGGCCACACTCTTCTTCCTGCCCCCATTAGGGGGAGAATCGCTTTCCTCCTCCTCCTCATCGTCATCATCTTCGACGACGGAGGAGCGGGTCTTGTCTTCGGACGTTGCGTCCGAAGCGCCCTTGCGGCGGGGGCCACTCCGGACCCCCTTGGCCTTCCCCGTGGCCTTCTTCGCCGGCGCCGTATAGGACGCCAGCACTAGCATCTTCGCTAAACGCGGGATGACTGGTTCTTCAGGCAGCGAAGCCGGACACTGGATCCGCTTCGCCCTCTCCATCCAGTCCTGAAGAATCAATGATAATAAAAGCTTAGATATCATCCTTGAAACAAGCAAGTATGGGATGCGTTCAAAATAACATACCTCGTTGGCGAGGTGGTTAATGTCGTGCCCGTGGTCCGAATCTGTGGCCGGCGGTGTCTCGTTGCCCTTGAAGAGCAACTTACAAGCGTCTTCGTGAGTGGTTTTAAGGAGCCTCTTCAGGGTATGGTGCTTCTTCGGATTGAACTCCCGTAGAGGGAGGCTTCGGCTTTGGCACCACTACTAGGAAAATGGCTATAGATGGAATTGACACTAATGGCGCACCAGACATGTGGTGCGCCATTACTATATACTAATGGCGCACCATGTGTTGGTGCACCATTAGTGTGGAAGACACTAATGGCGCACCAGGCACACGGTGCGCCACTAGTAACAAAATGTTTTTTTCATTTTTTCAAACATACTAATGGCGCATCCGGGCAGAGTGCGCCACTAATGTATTTTTTTTACTTTTTTGCAAAACTACTAATGGCGCACCGTTGCATAGTGCGCCATTACTAGTTTAAACTAGTAATGGCGCACTGTGCCACGGTGCGCCATTAGTATAAAAATTATTTTTTTACTTTTTTGCAAAATTACTAATGGTGCATGTCTGTGTGGTAGGCCATTAGTATGTTGGGTAACTAATGGTGCATGTCTGTGTGGTGCGCCATTAGTAACCTGGGACCAGCTAGATATTTTTGGACAGCCACACCTACACACTCACTTTCCCCACTTCATTCCCCCCACCTCCTTCTCTAAGCTTGTCGGCTGCCTCCTCCTCCTCACCTCATTTGCACCATAGATTCATCAAAATTAAGTGTTGAAATTACCTTTTTTCATAGGTAAGTAAGGGGAAAGCTATCTTCATATTGTAGATCTACTTTTTTTCTCCCTAGCTCGCTGCAACAACGTGCACATGCAGTTTTTGTGGCCTAGCTAGATCTATGTATGTTTGTGCTGTTGCATATGTTTGTGGTGTTGCATATATGTTTGTGTTTGCAGGTACCGGTATTTGAAATGCGATAGTTGCCAATATTTGGCACTATGCATTCTTTTTGGTCCTATTTTTAGGGAAAGTCATGCCAAATTTTTTCTTGGTTCTAAAATATCGTTTTTCTCTACCCCACAGGCGACCATGGTCCGCACGATGACCGAAGGCATCGTGAATAGGTTTTTGAGCTCTGCGAAGGCCGAGATGCTTCAGAAGAACGAGATGGAGATAAGATGTCCGTGTCGAAGATGCAAGCTGAAGAGCCTTATTGCGGACCCGGATTCTGGGCAGGTGTGGGACCACCCGCTCTTGCGTGGTTTCATGGATGGTATCGGTGGCAAGGTGATGAAGATGACTATGAAGTCGTCCAATGGGGCCGGGCAAGAAATGAGGAAGGGAAGAAAGACAACCACCGTGGCTCGGGCGGGCGAGAAGACGAAGAATCTCCAGGACATGATCACGACGGTGATGCTGTACACAGTCATCATGTAGAAGATGTCGGACATGATGATGAGGAAGATGCCGGAGCAGACGAAGGGCATGATCATGAAGATCTAGATGCCGGAGGAGCAGACGACGATGGACCATCGATGGGCTGGGTGCAGGACCCTCATATTCAAGAGCTGCTTCTCAAGCAGACAGATAACGCAAGAGCTGCCGCCTAAGAGAAAGCCAAGCTGGATCAACTGGAGATAGACGCGGTTACTCCATTGTTTGAAGGATGGAGACCCGAGGATACCCTCCTGAAAGTAACGCTCATGGCTTTGGTGATGAAGGTAAAACACAAAATGACCGACGCATGCTTCGACGAGAACATGTCATTCTGGCACGAACGTCTTCCCAAGGGGAACAAGTGCCCGAACAGTTTCGAGGAGGCGAAGAAAGTCGTGTGTCCTCTGGATTTACCGCACGTGAAATGTCATGTGTGCATGAACAATTGCATCATTTATCGGGACGAGCATGCGGAGTCTACCATATGTCCGGTGTGCGGCGTCACTCGATACAAGAAGAGGAAGAAAGCTCCTCGAAAAGTGGTGTGGTACTTTCTGATCACTCCTCGTCTGCAGCGGTATTTCGCAGACCCTAAGGTAGCAAAGCTCCTGTGTTGGCACGCGGATAGGGAGGAGAAGAAGCGAGAAGATGACGCAAATGATCCGGAGATAAATAAAAAAGACAAGATGCTGAGTCACCCTAAGGATGGGAGCCAGTGGCAAGCGTTGAACTTCGAACACCCAGACTTTGGGAAGGATCCAAGGAACATCGTGCTGGGCGCGAGCACCGATGGAGTCAATCCGTTTGGCAGCCAGAGAAGCACACATAGCACCTGGCCTGTGTTTGTGTGGATGTACAACCTTCCCCCTGGTTGTGCATGAAGAGGAAGTACATTCACATGAGTATGCTAATTGAAGGGCCGAAACAACCAGGGAACGACATCAATCTGTATCTGGGGCTGCTGAAAGAGGAGCTAGACACGCTGTGGAAAACGCTAGCCAATACGTGGGACGCCACAGAGAAAGAATATTTTCCTATGAGAGCCGCACTACTCACGACGGTGCAGAACTATCTCGGTTACGGATATCTCGCAGGGCAGGTGGTCCACGGATATTCTGGATGCATCAGGTGCATGGATGACACAACGTATCACTAGCTAGATAGAGATCCCGGGTCTTCGAAAACCGTGTTCATGGGACATCGAAGGTGGCTTCGCGACGATGACCCGTGGAGGAAACGCAAGGATCTGTTCGATGGTGAAACCGAACTCCGAAGACGCCCGCGTACGAGGAGCAGCGAGGAAATAGACGAGCTGTTGAAAAATTGGAAAGATTGCCCACTGCCGGGAAAGAAGCAAAAGGCGCCAGAGCCGGGAAAGAAGCAAAAGGCGCCAGAGCCGCTGCTGAAGGTATGGAAAACAAGGTCTGTTTTCTTGGAATTGCCGTACTGGAAGATCCACCGTGTGCCTCATAGCCTTGATGCCATGCATATCACGAAGAACGTGTGCGAGAGTCTGCTTGGTACCCTGCTCAACATGCCAGAGAGGACCAAAGATGGGTCGAAAGCAAGGGCAGACTTGAAATCAATGGGCATCAGGAAGGAGCTTCATGCTAATGATGATGATGATGATGAGGCAAAGCAGGACACAGAAAGTCGTCGCAATGGAAAAAAGGCCAAGAAGACCGGAAATGACTGCCCTCCCGCGTGCTTCACTCTAAGTCAGGAGGAGATCGAGCAGTTTTTCACCTGCCTCGTAGGAGTAAAACTTCCTTAAGGTTACGCGGGGAAGATAAGCAGATACCTAGACCCAGCGAACCAGATGTTCAGCGGGATGAAGTCTCACGACTGTCACGTGCTGATGACACAGATACTTCCAGTTGCAATCGGTGGGATCATGGACGCGCACGTCCGTGAAACGCTATTTCTCCTATGCAACTTTTTCGACGTCATCTCTCGGAAGTCGGTTGGCGTGAGGCAACTCAGAAGGCTACAGGAAGAGATCATGGTGATACTATGCGAGCTTGAGATGTACTTCCCGCCCGCATTCTTCGACGTTATGGTGCATCTGCTGGTCCATATCATGGAGGATATCATCCATCTCGGGCCGACGTTCCTGCACAGCATGATGCCGTTCGAAAGGATGAATGGTGTCATCAAAGGATACGTTCGCAACATGTCACGTCCAGAGGGAAGTATAGCCAGGGGCTTTCTGACCGAAGAGTGCATCTCCTACTACACGAATTATCTAGGCATCGAGTGATGGGGAACGTAGCAGAAATTCAAAATTTTCCTACGTGTCACCAAGATCTATCTATGGAGAGACCAGCAACGAGGGGAAGGAGAGTGCATCTACATACCCTTGTATATCGCTAAGCGGAAGCGTTCAAGTGAACGGGGTTGATGGAGTCGTACTCGTCGTGATTCAAATCACCGATGACCAAGTGCCGAACGCACGGCACCTCCGCGTTCAACACACATACAGCCCGGTGACGTCTCCCATGCCTTGATCCAGCAAGGAGAGAGGGAGAGGTTGAGGAAGACTCCATCCAGCAGCAGCACAATGGCGTGGTGGTGGTGGAGGAGCGTGGCAATCCTGCAGGGCTTCGCCAAGCACCACGGGAGAGGAGAAGTACTTGGGAGAGGGGAAAGGGCTGCACCAAAGGCATAAGGGGTGTTCCAAGAGGCCCTCCTACCCTCACTATATATAGGGAGCCCAAGGGGGGGGGTGCGCCAGCCCTAGGAGATCCAATCTCCTAGGGGGCGGCGGCCAGGGAAGGAGTCCTTCCCCCCCACGGCACCTAGGAGGTGCCTTCCCCTGCTGGGACTCTTGCTTTAGGGTTTCCCCAGGCGCATGGGCCTCTTGGGGCTGGTGCCCTTGGCCCATGTAGGCCAAGGCGCACCCCCTACAGCCCATGTGGCCCCCCGGGGCAGGTGGCCCGACCCGGTGGGCCCCCGGGACCCTTCCGGTGGTCCCGGTACAATACCGATGACCCCGAAACTTGTCCCGATGGCCGAAACAGGACTTCCTATATATAAATCTTTACCTCCGGACCATTCCGGAACTCCTCGTGACGTCCGGGATCTCATCCGGGACTCCGAACAACATTCGGTGACCACATACAAGCTTCCTTTATAACCCTAGCGTCATCGAACCTTAAGTGTGTAGACCCTACGGGTTCGGGAGACATGCAGACATGACCGAGACGTTCTCCAGTCAATAACCAATAGCGGGATCTAGATACCCATGTTGGCTCCCACATGTTCCACGATGATCTCATCGGATGAACCACGATGTCAAGGACATAATCAATCCCGTATACAATTCCCTTTGTCTAGCGGTATTGTACTTGCCTGAGATTCGATCGTCGGTATCCCTATACCTTGTTCAATCTCGTTACCGGCAAGTCTCTTTACCCGTTCCGTAACACATCATCCCGTGATCAACTCCTTGGTCACTTTGTGCACATTATGATGATGTCCTACCGAGTGGGCCCAGAGATACCTCTCCGCTTACACGGAGTGACAAATCCCAGTCTCGATTCGTGCCAACCCAACAGACACTTTCGGAGATACATGTAGTGCACCTTTATAATCACCCAGTTACGTTGTGACGTTTGGTACACCCAAAGCACTCCTACGGTATCCGGGAGTTGCATAATCTCATGGTCTAAGGAAATGATACTTGACATTAGAAAAGCTTTAGCATACGAACTACACGATCTTTGCGCTAGGCTTAGGATTGGGTCTTGTCCATCACATCATTCTCCTAATGATGTGATCCCGTTATCAATGACATCCAATGTCCATGGTCAGGAAACCGTAACCATCTATTGATCAACGAGCTAGTCAACTAGAGGCTCACTAGGGACATGGTGTTGTCTATGTATCCACACATGTATCTGAGTTTCCTATCAATACAATTCTAGCATGGATAATAAACGATTATCATGAACAAGGAAATATAATAATACCTAATTTATTATTGCCTCTAGGGCATATTTCCAACATTGAGAACCCCGTTGGTCTGCCCGTCAACAGGCACCTCGGCAGGCTCGCTGGATGGGGTCACCGTGAGGGTCGCCGCGAAATGCATGTCGACTTCGAGGGTCGACTCGCCGACTTTGAAAGAGCAAACCTAGTCGCACTACAACACATAGACGTGGTCGATCCTTGGGTGGTAGAGCACAAAACCTTTATTGAGAAGACGTACAATGACCGAGGCCAACAGAGGACGAACGGAGATATAATCAAAGAGCACAACTCATGTTTCACGCGTTGGTTCAAGCAGAAGCTTTTGTCGTACCCTTTACATGAGGATTCTTCTGCGGAAGAACAACTCATATTCGCCTTGTCACAGGGCGCCGAGCACAACTTGATGACCTATGAGGCGTACGATATCAACCGCTACACATTCTACCCCGAGGACAAGGACATGAAGAGCGATGGTTATCAGAACTCCGGGGTAACGATGGAATCCTACACCGGTAACGACAAGGACAGATACTACGGAAGGATCGAGGAGATCTGGGAGCTGAGCTACACTGGAGAGAAGGTCCCGATGTTCCGTGTCAGATGGGCCAAGAGCGTCCTAAAAGAAGACCGGTATTTCACCACCATGGTTATACCCGAAGCCAAATCCAAGACCGCGGGCGCAAACGTCACCCGTCAAAGCCCAGTCGTGTTGTCATGAGGAGAGGCAAAAGGAAGATCATCGGAATGGATGGAGTAGCCAATGAGCAAGACTTCCACAAGTACGGCGACCCGAAGATCGAACATGACGACGACGATGAAGTAGCAGCATATACCACAAGAAGAATCAGGACCACCCTACCTAAAGGACGTCCGTTCCACAGAAGAACTCCATGTGCGAAAAAGAAGGGCAAGAAGATTATGAATAGATATCTAGCTAAGATCGACTGTATTTAAATCGTAGTCTTCATTTCTCGGTTGTATTTCATGGGCACTTTTTGATATCATGAATATTTTTAAATTTCATGGGCACTTTTTGAATTCATGAATATTTTTCAAATTTGATGATATTTTTTCATATTCAATATGATAAAATATTGAATATTCATGAGGACACTCGATCTCGATCCCCCTCCATCTCGATCTGGATGCCCCTTTATCTCGATCGCTATCCCCTATCTTGATCTCGATCCCACCCGCACCCTCCCCCGCCAGCTCCACCGCCGCTGACGAGCCCCCCCCCCCCCCCCCCGCCCTCCACCGCCCCCCGCCGACCCCCCCCGCACCCCCCCGCTCCACCACCGCCGACGAGCACCCCCCGCACCCTCCCCCGCTCCACCACCGCCGACGAGCACCCCCCGCACCCTCCCCCGCTCCCCGGTGAGCTCCGCCTCCTCTCCCCTCTTCATTTTTTAAAAAATAATAAAAAAAGTGTAGACTACAATTGTTGTTAAACAACAATTATTACTATTTTTATAAAAAAAAATATTACTGTTTCATATTCATATTCATTTTCTAAAAAATTATTACACGCAACAAAAAATAAAAATAAATTACTTATGGCGCACCTCTGGCTGATGCGCCATTGCTATATATAAAAAAAAGATTACTAATGGCGCACCTCTGCCTGGTGCGCCATTGCTATATATATATAAAAAGATTACTAATGGCGCACCTCTGCCTGGTGCGCCATTGCTATGTAAAAAAAGATTACTAATGGCGCACCGATCGCGGGTGCGCCATTAGTAAGATTCCCCCCTAGCTAATTCCCTCCCTCTCGCCAGATCCCCTTTGTCCTCTCCCTCGCCAGATCCACTTCCTCCCGCTGCCCCGACCCATGCCGCCGCCGCTCCTGCGCCTCCATCTCCGTCGCCGCCCCCAGTCAGCCCCTGCCCTACCCCCCATCGTCGTCCGCTCCCAATCCACCCCCTCCCTCGCCATCACCGCAACCACCCACCCCCTCCCTCGCCTTCCCAGCCCTCGAAACCCTAGAAACCCGTGATGCTCCACCGTGCCTTCTCCGCTCGAGCTCCATCGTGTAAGGTGACAGGCAAGGCGGCGGGCAGAATCTGTTTCAACACCGAGCCGGCGAGCCGCGGAACCAGGGCGCGACGGCGCTCGACCCCTCCACCCCCCTCCACCTCTTCTTCTTCGGGTCGCCGCTGTCTTCCTCAACGCCGGCCACCTCTGTTGCTACTAAGTCTAACATTACAAGTCTCGAGACCGCGAGTATCGAGTTTGTCGGAAATAATACTAATCCTAACAAGTCCTACTAATCATCATCATACAACTTCTACTTGTTATTCATAACAAGTCATATGATCATCATCTTGATAGTCATCGAACCAACCCTACTTAATTGTTCTAAGCAAATGATCATCAGTATTAGGCAGGACCTAAATACCATATTTAAGCTAAAATAGCATAAAACAATATAGACCCTGACTCTCCATTATGGAGAATGGAGAACATCCTGTCTTCAATTCCTGCGCTTCGCTTCCTTTTGCTTCCAAGAAGCTCCTTACGACTGTCCATACATTTTTTCCATCCTTTGATTTTCATGTCTCCACTTCTTTTAGAAATCTCGTATGGACAGTTGAGATTGGTAGGACGACCTGGCTGTATGTTCAAAACATTAACACTACCTTTCAGATACATCATATGAGGCACACGATTCTCTGGGATTATCTGTTGAAAAACATAGTAATAACTTCATAGTTAGCAATGATGTACTAGTTTTAGAAGTATGCAAAAGATGCACGGATGTCGTAATAGTAAAAATCTTACCAGGGTATCTCCATGGTAGTTACCGTAGTTGAACACATGCACTAGTGGCACGTACTTACCATAATGTTGAGGAGTTTGATTGTAGATATTGTAATTTTCAATGTCAGTACAAAATCCGACCAAATGATTTTTCTCCTTGTAAGTTGTTAATTCGGAGCCATCGGTGTAGTGAGTTTTGTGTACCATCTCCCGCACATTCTTTGAACAATAAAAATAAGCTGTCAATGGAAATAAGCTGTCAACTATTTTGAAATAAACAATATAAATTAGCTAATAACTATGTTTGAGAAACTCACATAGCGGTAGAACTGGAGGCGTATCAACAAGGACCCAATGTACATATTGTCTTGGTTGATGTCAGGATTACCAAGATCCATGGTGATAAGCATACCCTCATCAAAACCATACATCTTGCAAAATGCTTCCCAATTTTTGCAACCAAAATGGGTTACGCTCTTAGAATTATATAGATTTACTTCAAAGTCCACATCGTGATGAGTCCTTAGGTGAATTTTCTTTGTTTCAGAAATTTCATGGTCTTCAAAATCCATCCTCTCCAAGACATAGCGTCTTGCATGGCATCGGATAAGCTATACTCGAATTGTAAAAGATGAAAATTACACATTGAAATAGTTGAAGTCATTCTTAATTATGAAAATAACACTTTTTGTCGTTGTGTACCGTTTCAACTTCGAAGGTCTCCTCGAGCTTAATGCTGAAGCGCCGATCATCGTCCAGGTGAGGCATGTCGCACAGACCTCGATCGTCGTGGCACCAGTCGCACTCCGCCGGGAGACTTTCATCGTCTGATGATGATGACGCAATATCCTACGTTCATAATTCAAAACTACATCATTTAGGGTTTGTAGACACCGAGGCACCCTAAAAGCCTAAGCTTTCATCATTTAGGTTTTGTCGACGCCGAGGCACCCTAAAATCCTAAGCGTACATCATTTAGGTTCTCATCGACACCGAGGCACCCTAGGTTGGGCCTAATCACTTGGCACTAATCACTTGGCTCTATTGCCACCTATGTTGGGTTTATCATCTAGGGTTTATCGATGCTAACGAGAATTCTAAGTTGGGCCTAATCACTTGGCTCTATTGCCACCTATGGTTTAATGCAGCAAGAATGGCGGGGCAGTTGATCCTACTTATTTAAGTACTAAGATACCCCGGCCCATGCATTAGTAGCAAGTACCTCATATGTCCGATTTTTAGCAAAGTCATGCTAAAATTCACGGAAAATTTCAGCATGACCTTTGCTGAAAATAGGACATATGGAGTACCCGAATTTGCTGGAACGGAAGTTAATCGACATTCCGGCAAACTCAAGGGCCTCTCGGGGTACCTGCAAAATCATCACGACACGAAGGGCCTCTCAAGGGCATCAAGCAGCAGCGACCCTTCACGAGCGAACTCAATGAGTGTGAACCAACAGAGTGTGGGTCACCACAGATTCTGTAGTCAAAAACCTTCAGGACAGAGTGAAAATAGTTACAATATGCTTGCAAGTAATTTTTCTGTAACTAAGGCATAATATGCTTGCAAGTAAATCACAATATGCTTGCAAGTAATTTTTCTGTAACAGTCTTGCCCCTATTTGAAGGAGAAGCAAATAGATACAATGGGTAGCTTTGGCACAATCCTAAGGCACAATCCTCTGACTAATTCATCACTGTAGGCCGGCATGAAACACACTCCTCCAAAAAAGCCTAAAATTCCACTATTATTGCATTTAAAAAAGCCTAAAATCCACTAGTATTGCCTCTAAGAAAGCCTTAAAAGTCCACTATTATTGACAATCAAAGTATGATCTGAACTGTAAGGAGTTAACTGAAAAATAAGTGTTAACTGAAGTTTTCCAGTACAGATCATAACTGAAGTTATTCATAGAATATAGTGACATCAAATGCAGTTAATTAGTCTTAATTGAATCTTAGTAAGGTTCATTCTGAAGTCAAAAGTCCCCAAACAGTGAAAGGGAACAAACAAAAAAATGTTCGGGAAATTCCAAAAGAGTCTAAAGGTATGGGTTGGTTTTTGGTTCCAATTTGAAAACCCAAAATTTCATCAACACATTAATTATAATTTGTTTATGCAAATACTTCTCTCAGGCAGCCACACACATCTTTCTTCATCCAATTTTTTCCTACAACATCATTGAACATCTGAAACTTACCAGCTCAACTTGAGAAAAAAATGGATAGGCAGGGACATTTGTGCTTTTTGCCATCTAATCTAATCTACCTCTGCTTGATTAACTATTGTTTTGGTTTTCACTTTGTGCCAGCCCATTAGATTAGTTGGTAAAGTACATGCTTCATCTTACATTCCCTACCTGTGTGTACATGCATTTGCAGGCTTTCAGGCCCTGACTAATTAACTACATTGCTGATCAGAGACCCTACTGTTTACTGGGAGGTGGCAGTACTACTGTGCTAGTGTGCTAGTACTGGTTTTTATTCTTTGGAACCTTCTACTTATGAAGCTCTCTCAAGTAAAGATTTTCAACTAGTAGTACATTTTTGTATGGTGCAAAAGTCCAGCAGCACTAGAACTGAACTAATTGATCTATACATGTTGTAGGAGGAGCTATATCATTTTCTCCATGGGGAAGGAGGAGAGGGAGGAAGGAGGAAGGAGGAGAGGTACCTGGGCGGGTGCGGCCAGTCGCTGGAGGGGTTGGGGTCAGGGTTGGGGTTGGCGGCGACGGCTTCGAAGGGATGGCTCGATTGGTCGTTGGGGAGGCCTCCTGGGCGCCTCAGTTGGTCATGGGGAGGCCGGCGGCCGCGGTCGTCATCCTGCACCTCGTGCCCGGACTGAGGTAGAGGCGGCGCAGGGCAGGGGCCGGCGCGGGGAGGCTGTCGGCGACGGCGAGGTCGCGGAGGCGTCGGCTATGGCGGAGCTGCAGTAGTGGGGGCGCGGGGGCGGCGGCGCACGTAGGGGCGGCGGCGACGTGGGGCGGGGCAGCGCGCAGGGGGGGGGGGCTAGATCTGGCGAGAGGGAGGGACGAAGGGGTCGGGCTAGGTAGAGCTAGGGGGGTAGATTACTAATGGCGCACCCCCGAGCGGTGCGCCATTAGAATGTTTTTTCTAGATAGCAATGGCGCATCCCAGAGCGGTGCGCCATTAGAATGTTTTTTTAGATAGCAATGGCGCACTACACGAACGGTGCGCCATTAGTATGTTTATTATTATTTTTTTGTTGCTATTTTTTAATATATTTTTATAAAACAGTAATAATTTTTTTATGAATATGAAAAAATATCATCAAATGGGGGTGCTCAGCGGTGGTGGAGCGGGCTGGGGATGGTGCGGTGGGTCGGCGGCGACGGTGGAGTGGGGGAGGGTGCGGTGGGTCGTCGGCGGCGGTGGAGCTAGCGGGGGAGGGTGCGGGCGGTGTTCGGCGGCGGTGGGGCGGGCCGGGGAGGGGGGGGGGGGGGGGGGGGGGGGGGGGGGGGGGGGGGGGGGGGGGGGGGGGGGGGGGGGGGGGGGGGGGGGGGGGGGGGGGGGGGGGGGGGGGGATCGAGATCGAGATGAAGGGGGATAGCGATCGAGATTTAAAAGTATTCATCAAATTTGAAAAAATATTCATGAATTCGAAAAGTGCCCATGAAATTTAAAAATATTCATGAGTTCAAATTCGATATCGTACGCCTCATAGGTCATCAGGTTGTGCTCGGCGCTCTGTGACAAGGCGAATATGAGTTGTTCTTCCGCGGAAGAATCTTCATGTAAAGGGTACGACAGAAGCTTCTGCTTGAACCAACGCGTGAAACATGAGTTGTGCTCTTTACTAGTTTAAACAATGAGTGAAACGCGTGAATCTTGAAGTAAAAAAAATAAATATATATATACTAATGGCGCACCGGGTGATAGTGCATCATTACTAGTTTAAACTACTAATGGCGCACTATGAAACGATGCGCCATTAGTAGTTTTGCAAAAAAAAGAATAACTTTTTTTACAGTAATGGCGCACTGTCTGCTTGGTG
Source organism: Triticum urartu (assembly GCF_003073215.2). Lineage (NCBI taxonomy): Eukaryota > Viridiplantae > Streptophyta > Magnoliopsida > Poales > Poaceae > Triticum > Triticum urartu. The sequence goes on along the minus strand of NW_024116126.1, from coordinate 2,273 downwards.
CGCCATTACTACTTAGAACTAGTAATGGTTTCACAGCACTTCGACATGATGCGCCATTAGTATGTATCGAAAAATGGAAAAATAATAATTTAATACTAGTGGCGCACCCTGTTTCTGGTGCGCCATTAGTGTCTTCCACACTAATGGCGCATCACCAACCGGTGCGCCATTAGTATATAGTAGTGGCGCACTGCTTCCATGGTGCGCCATTAGTATCAATCCTATCTATAGCCCTTTTCCTAGTAGTGGTTGAATTCAAATATTTGAATAAGAGATCCTGATGTTTGAAACCCATGCATGCATGAATATAACGGAGATCTGTGCGGTGTGGTTTGGAAACGAGCATGTTGTAATGTATACACATTGAACAAGGTCAGACTGATTGGAATTTGAGATATCGATGACAGACATCATTTGGCCACGTCGCATCCGTGCATGGACACACTATTCTAATTGGAGATGATGGGCGGCTTTCACATCACATATCTATATCAATACCCCTATATATATATATTATTTTTTATATTTTTTTATATTGTGTGCGGGTAACTTTAACTTTGAAATATGGTCGTCGGATGAGACGAATCCGATGGTCCAAAGATGGCAAATTTGAGCACTACTGGCTGTTGGATATCATCTAGATTCCACCAGATTTTGCCACATGTATAATCTAGAAGACTCCATGGTTGAAATTAAGCATAATGCACAAACATCAAAACACAAGCACTTCTTATTTGTTCTAGAATCTTCCGTATCAGAATTGCCCAAATTTTTTTCTACATGATTTGCCATTATTTGTTTTTACTTTATGTCTTACGATGCACAATTCCATGAATCTTAAAACATATTAGCTTTCTTATAAAAACTAGATGATTTTTAATGAAATGAACTATAAGAATGAAACGAACATCTACATCATGCATATATGACTCAAAGCAATGCACGTGTAACTTACTCTAATCTAAGTGGTGTTTGTGTGTGTGTTGCGCGTGTTGAGGTGCAAATTGTCTTTTTTGGGTACACGTTAAGCTTGTTCTTCCGAAATTTCAAGTCGCGCCTTGTTATGCCGAAAATTCAAGCTAGCGTCTCTATCTATCATGCTGCGAAACTCCCGCCTCTTCAACCCGTGCCTTGTTAGCCCGAAGTATTTAAGATATATCTTTGTCTCGTTGTGCTCCGACAACTCCCTCCATCTCAACCCGCGCCTTGCTATTCCGAAATTACAACGCGCGCGGAAACTCCCACCTCCTGTGAAATCCCGACACGCGAAATGCCCGTGGTACCCCTGAACCGAAAGAACCGCCTCAAATTTCGGACAAGCGCATCTCTAAGCCATGGGTCCCCACTGCCATCCCATCCGCCCACCCATTCATACACCGAGGCCACGAAAACCCGCGACGAAACCCCAAACCCTGCTCCGTCCTCCACCCAGACGGAGCCTCTTCCCTGATGATGTCGTCCACAGCAACACCTCGACATCCCTCATCCACCATACCGGATGAGGATCCGTCGTCGATCTCATCGTCCCGCCGGTTCAGCCACCCCGTCCTCCACCTCCAAGGAGCTGCCCCAATGTTCCCCTCGTCTTTCGCGCCACCTCCATTCCCACACTGCCGTCTTCACCTGCACCACTAGAAGAGCACCATCATCACCGTTTCCTCGGATGAAGCTGCGGCCTAATCGGCGCCACCAAAGAGGTTGTACACTAATCGCCGCATTTTCTTCTTGATTCGATCTCACGGTGCTGCCGGCGCTCGGTCTCGAGCCGAGACGGCGTGGCTCCATCCATGGTGGCGTCGCCGGCCACTTCCTCCATGGCGTCCCTCCCTCAGCGGCAACATCCACATCAGTAGGAGCTACTGCTGCTTTAGCTCTCGCTCGCGCTGCTGCTCTGCTCTTGCTCTCGGTCCCCTGCCTGGTTTGCTCTTGCTCTCGGTCCCCTGCCTGGTTTGCTCTTGCTATTGCTCTTGCTTGCGCTGCTGCTCTTGCTCTTGCTCTTGCTTGCGATGCTGCTCCGATTTAGCTACACTTCAGTCGACTGAATCGACTTTTGGGTCAGTCGATTTTCAGGGGGTGGGGGGGGGGCTCGCTGGGGTGAAGGAAGAACCAGCCGCAGCGGGGAGGGGGGCTCGCCGGAGAGGTACCCCACTATCTATCTTAGGGTTCAGGATGGGGCCGGTGGTCGCCGGCGGTGGCGGGGCGTTGGCGGGGCGGTGGCGTGGGGATCGCCGGAGAAAAAGCTCGGCACAGGGGGGCCTAGAGAGATGGATGGG
>NW_024116125.1:0-5951 GCF_003073215.2 Triticum urartu | reverse complement strand
AGTGGGGGGAGGGAGGGCAGCCGCACCCAAGTCCCTGGCGCCTCCCTCTCCCCTCGTAACACCGCTCCCTCTCGTTGGAGCTTGGCAAAGCCCTGCCAAGATCACCGCTGCTTCCACCACCACGCCGTCGTGCTGCTGGATCTCCACCAACCTCTCCTTCCCCTTGCTGGATCAAGTAGGAGGAGACGTCTTCCCAACCGTACGTGTGTTGAACGCGGAGTTGCCGTCCGTTCGGCGCTTGGTCATCGGTGATTTGGATCATGACGAGTACGACTCCATCAACCCCGTTCTCTTGAACGCTTCCGCTCGCGGTCTACAAGGGTATGTAGATGCACTCCCCTCTCCCTCGTTGCTAGATGACTCCATAGATTGATCCTGGTGATGCGTAGAAAATTTTAGAAGTCTGCTACGTTCCCCAACAGGAGCAACCACACCAACAACTACAACTGCATATGTGTTTCATAGATCAACACCAATTCATAGATGCTTTGTTGAGATTGCACATCACTCAGTGCAGAGACTTCAAGTATCACAGGAACTCAGATCAGAGGATCATTGTGCATTACAAGAATTCACAATGCAAGTTCTGCATTGTGGCAGCTGTTATAAAAGGGGAAAACACTCTTGCAATTAAGAAGATGAGATTACAACACACTTGCCCTAGTTCTACTGAAACAACCAGGGTAAGTGCCAATTGGCTTGCAAAGCAATATGAGCCACTTTTCAAATATGATGTCACTACTAGCATACATACACTTATTGATGCCTGCATGGAAAAGTATGGTGTGGATGTGCCGAAGGCTATGGCATATAGGGCAAAAAACCTAGTTGTTGAGGCTGTGTTGGGAGATCATAAGAAGCAATACCCAAGGCTGAGAGACTATGCTCAGACTGTCATGTATAAAAACCCTGGGAGTAGAGTTGTAGTCACCACTGTAACTCCAATAGCCACTGAAAAAATCCCACATCCAGGACCCAGATTCCATGCCATGTTTTACTGCATCAATGGAGCAAGGGAGGGATTTCTACAGGGGTGTAGAACATTCATTGGTTAGTTTATTTTAGCTTGTACACTACTTTGATGTTGTTAGTTTCAATAGCTTGCACATATAAATGCATTTAACATGTTATGTTTACTTCATGTTTTAGGTATTGATGGATGTTTTATCAAGCTGACCACTGGTGCAAAAATCCTTGTTGCCACTGGTAGAGATGGCAATAACAACATATACCCACTGGCATTTGGCATTGTTGGACAAGAGGACAAAGCAAACTGGTGCTGGTTTCTACACCAACTGAAAATTTGTCTTGGAGGAGAAGTTGGAAAGCATGGTACATATACTATAATGTCTGACAGACAGAAGGTATGTCTATCCACCTTGCATTGCCTGCTAAATATGTGTTTACATGTGTATTAGATAGTAGCTTAGCTATTTAAATTGTGTGCACCAGGGGCTACTGTATGCAGTGGATAGAGTTTTTCCTAACAGTCATCAAAGATTCTGCTTAAGACACATATATGCAAACTTCCAAAATGCTGGCTTTAGGGGGGAAGACCTTAAGAAGTGCATGGATAATGCCAGTTATGCATACAATGAACACAAATTTAATAAAGCAATGGATGATCTCAAAGCTGAGAGTGAGGAAGCTTGGCAGTGGCTTAGTGCAATACCCAAGAAAACCTGGGCTAGGCATGCATTTGACACAAATAGCAAGACTGACTTGGTTGTCAACAATTTGTCTGAGGTGTTTAACAAGTACATCCTAGATCATAGGAAAAAACCAATAAGAACTATGTGTGATGGCATAAAGGATAAGCAGATGGTTAGGTGGCATAGGAATAGAGAGAGTGGAAAGGAAGCTAGATGGGAGATCACACCACATTACAGTGAGAAGTTGGAGATTGAAAAGGAAAGGGCTAGGTACTGCAAACCCATTCAAGCAGGTGTTAACTTGTGGCAAGTAACTAGTGGGGAGCAAACACATGCTGTCAATTTGGAACTTCAAACCTGTGGTTGCAGAAAGTGGGACCTTAGTGGCATCCCATGTAACCATGCCATCTCAGTAATTAACAAGGCAAAAAGGTTTCCAGAGGACTATGTAAGAAAATTTTTCAAGAAACCATATTACTTGGCAGCATATGAACCAATGATATATCCTGTCCCTGGTGAGCATGACTGGACAAAGACCCCAAGTCCAGACATAGAACCACCAGCATTTAAAGTCAAGAAAGAAAGAAAGAAAGAGAAGAGGATAAAGGGAAAATTTGAAGTTCCAAAGCCAAAGTCCACCTCAAGAATGGGGACAATAACTTGTAGCAATTGTGGATTACAAGGGCATAAATACACAAGCCGCCTTAAACAGTTGAAACCTGAGTTGGCCTTAAGTAAGAACAAACATGTGGTAAGCCCCTTTGAACTAGTTCTTCACTTTGATGTTTATGTAAATTACCTTTGTCCCTTGTACATTTCTTACTTGTAGTATTATTAAGTGTGTTTCCTTTGAATTGTTTTCCAAGCCTGCTGCAAGGAATTCACAAGGAAGAGGTGTTGCTCCTACAGCTCCTACAGCTCCTATTATGTGTTATGATCCGTTAACCCCGAGGTGACAATAATCGGGATACTTACCGGTGATGACCGTAGTTTGAGGAGTTCATGTATTCACTATGTGTTAATGTTTTGTTCCGGTTCTCTATTAAAAGGAGGCCTTAATATCCCTTAGTTTCTGTAAGGACCCCGCTGCCATGGGAGGGTAGGACAAAAGATGTCATGCAAGTTCTTTTCCATAAGCACGTATGACTATATTCGGAATACATGCCTACATTATATCAATGAACTGGAGCTAGTTCTGTGTCACCCTAGGTTATGACTGTTACATGATGAACCGCATCTGGCATAATTCTCTATCATCGATCCATTACCTATGAGCTTTTCATATATTGTTCTTCGCCTATTTACTTTCCCGTTGCTATTGCTATCATCACTACAAAATACCAAAAACATTCCTTCTACTACTGTTACCTTTTGTTACCATTATCACTACTATCATATTACTTTTCTACTAAACACTTTGCTGCAGATATTAAGTTTCCAAGTGTGGTTGAATTGACAACTCAGCTGCTAATACTTGAGAATATTCTTTGGCTCCCCTTGTGTCGAATCAATAAATTTGGGTTGAATACTCTACCCTCGAAAACTATTGCGATCCCCTATACTTGTGGGTTATAATGCCCCAAGGCAGTATGGTGCCTCAACTTCTAGTGCTCCTCCACCAACTGATGGCACATACACTGGATGGATGGCCTGGTTCAATGCTAGTAGAGGTGGCAGAAGGTGATGCAAACTTCTGCTGATGCTACAATGTGCACCTACTACAATGTGGAATGTTATCTTTTGGTTTGATGTCACTCCAGTAACTTCTACTGATGCTTTATTTTGGTTTGATGCCACTGCAGCAACTTGTGCTGATGATACATTGTGCTTTATTTTGCTTTGATGACACAACAACAACTTGTAGTCATGCTACAATGTGTATTATTTAGAGTTTGATGCCAGTACAATGTGTTTTATTTTGGGTTTGATGCCACTAAAGCAACTTGTGCTGATGCCAATGGATATCTTGATGGTTTTGGTTCTGCTGGGGATAACTTGATGGTTCATGGATTGTTGTCACTTGGGTGGATAACTTGATGGTTTATGTTCATACTTTAATGGCATTGTTTTGCTATCTGCTCATGTCGATGAACCAACCTAAACCGAAGCATTAGTCTTTATGGTGGCTAGGGGTCGACGGAACCACCAAAACCTAAGCATTAGTGTTTATGGTGGCTAGGGGTCGACGGAGCCACCTAAACCTAAGCATTAGGGTTTACGGTGCATCGGGGTCGACGGAGCCACCTAAACCTAAGCATTAGGGTTTACGGTGGCTAGGGGTCGACGGAGCCACCTAAACCTAACCTTTAGAGTTTACGGTGGCTAGGGGTCGACGGAACCACTAAAACCTAAGCATTAGTGTTTATGGTGGCTAGGGGTCGACGGAACCACTAAAACCTAAGCATTAGTGTTTATGGTGGCTACGGGTCGACGGAACCACTAAAACCTAAGCATTAGTGTTTATGGTGGCTACGGGTCGACGGAACCACTAAGACTTAAGCATTAGTGTTTATGGTGGCTACGGGTCGACGGAACCACTAAAACCTAAGCATTAGTGTTTATGGTGGCTACGGGTCGACGGAACCACTAAAACCTAAGCATTAGTGCTTATGGTGGCTCGGGGTCGACGGAGCCACCTTTTGCTAAGCATTAGGGTTTACGGTGGATCGGGGTCGACAGAGCCACCTAAACCTAAGCATTAGGGTTTACGGTGCCGACGGAGCCACCTTTTCCTAAGCATTAGGGTTTACGGTGGCTCGGGGTCGATGGAGCCACCTAAACCTAAGCATTAGGGTTTACGGTGGCTCGGGGTCGACGGAGCCACCTAAACCTAAGCATTAGGGTTTACGGTGGCTAGGGGTCAACGGAACCACTAAAACCTAAGGATTAGTGTTTATGGTGGCTAGGGGTCGACAGAACCACTAAAACCTAAGCATTAGTGTTTATGGTGGCTACGGGTCGACGAAACCACTAAAACCTAAGCATTAGTGTTTATGGTGGCTACGGGTCAACGGAACCACCTTTTGCTAAGCATTAGGGTTTACGGTGCCTCGGGGTCGACATAACCATCAAATAGTCTTCCAATGCTAACATAATCATCTAATACAAAACCTAGTGCATGAGAAATCATAATCTGAAGTCTAGCAAACATAACACAGAATATCTAATCCATCTTCCAATGCATGATATATCACCATTTCAAGTCTAGCAAACATAACACACAATAGTAACTGGTGATGAAGCTATGTACCTAGGGTAGGGTCATGGACCAGTCCAAACTGACCTACCCAAGGACATCTCCAGAAGAAATCACCTTTCAATCGACTTGGAGGTGTTCCACTCGACAGACTCGAAGATACTCGACCAAGAAACAATCACTCGACCAAGACCAAACCACTCGACGGCCAGGAGACCTGAAGGCACTCCGCATGCTAACGGTCGGTTATTAAGTAGCTTTTATGGTCATCATAACACTTTATTAGGGGCGTTACCAGTAACGCCTGACATTAATGTATTTAAACCCTGCACAACTGAGGGCTGGAGGGGTCCGGCGAACTCTATATAAGCCACCCCCTCCTCAGTGTAAAGGGTTCGCACCCCTGTAATTCATACACGCATAATCCAGTCGATCGCCTCCGGGCTCCGAGACGTAGGGCTGTTACTTCCTCCGAGAAGGGCCTGAACTCGTAAACCTCGTGTGCTTACAACTTCTCCATAGCTAAGATCTCGCCTCTCCATACCTACCCCCTACATTACTGTCAGACTTAGAACCACGACAGTTGGCGCCCACCGTGGGGCGGGTATTTTAGCGATTTGTTGGAGGAGTTGCGATCTTTTCCGATCCGAATTGTCATGGTTTCTGGCGGAGTTTCGGTGGAGGGCCGCGAGATCCGTCTCGGCGCGCTCATGTTCATCGCCGACGACTCTGCTTGGCTTCAGGAGGCTACGCTCGACGTGGACGCACTCCCTGTCCGCGGGGCAACGCACTTTCGTGCGTGCGTCCGCGGCGTCCTCTTGCGATAACCGTCGACCCATTATCGGTTGGCCCCTGCGTTGTCCTCCCTCCCTGTTTCCCGCCGGCGCAAGCGCTCCGGTCGGTCGAGACTTCAGTGGTGGGTGAGACACGCGGTGGCATGCCAGTCGGCCACCCCTCAAGTCGCGGCGATCGAGCCCGACGAATCCCTCTACGGCCTATTCGACCTGTCGACTGGTTCCGCAGAGACCTCATCCGAGTGCGACAGCAGCGATCCGGCGATGGAGGTTCTGATGGTCGACGGACCGCCCAGCACTCCCGGTTTT
>NW_024116124.1:0-15664 GCF_003073215.2 Triticum urartu | reverse complement strand
GGTTCAGCATGATAGAACAAAACATATCGAAATTGATAGACATTTTATTAAGGAGAAACTTGATGAGGGAGTACTTCAAGTAGGTTTTGTTAAAACTGGAGACCAACTTGCGGATGTATTAACAAAGGGCGTGAGTGTTGTATCCTTCTTTAAGTTGTGTGGCAAGATGGGGCTCTTAGACATTTTCACCCCATCTTGAGGGGGAGTGTTGTGAGGAGTTAGTTGCAAATAGTAAAGTGAGAAGGGTTAAAATGTAAATGTAGTTTGTATATACTGAGACAAAGAGGAATGAATCGGGAGAAAAGGTTCTTCCAGAAATCCCTAGCTTCCCCCCTTAGCTTCCTGGCTAGAGAAGAGAAATCCACAAAATCCAACAACAGTAGTCATTGCATCATCCAGGCTGGGGATGGCGCGATTGGGTTCGCCATATTGTCTTACCCTCACTTACAAATGTGGCAGAGGAATATCAACTTTCACGGTGTTGCCACATGGGTGCTATGGAAAACAATTGACATGCCTATGATTATTGGGCTCCCTAAACATATTCAAGGAAAGAGGACACTTATAAGACGCATATTGGGATCCCTTGAGGATAGTGATGAAATACTTCTATCTGTGGGCCGTGGTGCATATAAGGTTCAACTTAAGTCGATGAAGTCTAAAAAACTTTGTGAAAACAGCTATTTAACTCGATATCATTCTTTCAACAGTTTCTATCCTCCAGGTGATTTTTCATCCTTAGTCCTCATAATGTAGGAGTAACTTAATCTCGGTGTGTTCTATACATGCATGTTCGAATACCTCCTGTCATGATTCTCAAGTGTAACTGCTTAAACTTAGTTACCGTCCATTTGCTACATAGACAAACTTATAGCTAATATATGTTATCATTCAATATATTTGTCTTCATGCTTCATATTCATTTCCTAGACAGACAAGCTTATGGCCTTCTTCTGTGTTATCATTCAACGTAGTTGTATCCATCCTGCAAGTGACTTATGTAAGACACCTTTTTTCCGCATTTGTTGTCTCTAAGCAGGCTCTGTTTACTTAATTTGAATACCCAAGATCACTTTTGCCGGTAGTGTTTATGAGTTTTCGCATGTTTCTCTTTTGTCTTCTTGAAATGAGGAGTGATGAGTTAAATGAGATCAATGCTAGGCCATGTCTTCCTTTCTTATAAGCTAAACTTTATTATGAGATAGCTATGTATATGTATATTGTTTAAATGAATATTCCTTGCAAAAAGCAACATATATAGTTTTATTTCTTACTATGTAAAACGTAAATACAAGAGTGCATCTTTTTCTTATATTTGTCAATTCATATATGTAACTCACTGTTGCCTTCTCATATCCATTTGTATTTTTGTTGAAACTTTATTAAATGATTGCCTTATGCTTCTAGGCACATCCGTTACTGGTGGATTTGATGGAGCTGACATGATGCATGGTACACAAGGTGATTGTTTGGTTTGATGTTCTAATGTGCTGAAATGGTAACAGGTAAGAATCTTCTGAATATAGTTTGTGAGATTTGAAATGTTTGATTTTCACTTTGTGAAATATTTGATGGCTAGTGTGGGTAGCATGTACCCTCAAACTACTGTCCATTCGACTATAGGGATTCACACATGCTAATAACGCAGAAAAAAATTTAAAATGGTAGTGATGCTAAGTAAAAAATTGCTCTCTTTTGGATCAAAATGATATGCAGACGTTGTATCCTCAGAGTTCCCCTTTGGTTTAGCTGTTTCATAATCTATAAGTTGCAATCAATATATATTAGTTGCCAATTTCGTTACTACAAGCATCAGCTGCATCATTCAACTCCATCACCTCACAAATTCATGTTATAAGGTTGGAAGATTTACTTTGTTGCCATCTGTATTTCGAGGAGATATAGTCAGCAATATGATATAGCTCTTCCTTTTTAGGGGGTGGGGGTAGGGGTATTGTATAGCTCTTCTTTATGTTTCTGTGCTGATCATGAGTTTGTACACATGTCTTGTTCATACACTGTTACATACTCCTATATGTTACTGTTAGAATTTATCTGTATCTGTATCAAGTTAGTAACAGATTAGTGCTTTTTTTTCCCCAGGTGAGGAAGGGCTGTTGCAGATGTTAGTTGTCACTGAATTTGTCGCATTCCATAAATGTTGTCGGCAATGTTTATATGTTACCTAAAACAACTTACAGTGTCTTATTCTAGCCAAGTCTCTATAATGTAGCGAGATGCTTTTGAATACCTGATCCAGGGAATTTCAGCTTACTAGCATTGTATCAAATCAGATTTCGTGGTCTTGTTAGCTGTTTGTGCTCCGCAGCTCTTCTGTTGAGCCATGATAGTTTCAGTGCCATGCATCACCGAAACGTGTTTGTTTGAGTGTGCTTGTCAGCTGCGGTTTGAAAAGCATGCCTACTTTCTTGTCTTGAAAGCGAGTTTTGCTTTGCTGCCGCTTGTCCAATACTTACCTTGCAATGGTTCATATGAGCCAGAGTACTCATCATTGACTCAGCTATTTGGTGCTGAAGATACTTGAAATCGCAGGAACTGGACAGCTGAAACTGCTGCGAGTAGAGCAGCTTCCTTGTTGGCAAGTGGAATTAAACCTGTAGGTGTGTGCTTTTACAGTTTGATTGTGAAGCTCATATTTTCCTGTAGATTGAGAAGGATGTCGAGTACCTCCTGGTGGCAAAGCTTTCTGCAGCAGTTTAGTATTGTTCCCAAATTGTTCAGATCCGAAGGTGTTGCCATTTATGTTGTGCGGCTTGCTTGCATTGGTTTCTCCTCAACCTGAACTGAACACATTTTCTTTCTTCAGTGTGTAATGGAGGAAGGAAAAATGGTTGATAACACCAAGAGGCACGGACAGAGATGTGCCACATCAGAGTACTTCTCTGTAGATTCGTGTGCTGGAAATGTTCAATGATCTATGATTGACTGCATTGATCAAAAAGAAGAGAAAAAACCAGTTTTGAGCATAAGCAGAAGCCTGTCTGCCTGTCGTTGAAGAAACCATGTGTACTGCAACGATCAACCTGCCTTTTGTTTGAAGTACAGTGCTGCATGCATTAGTCTGTTTCTAACACAAGCATGCCATAGCTGTAACCATCTGACTAGTGTGATATTGTTCCAAAGTTCAGAGAACATAGTGCTGGATCTTCGGCTGCAATGCAATGCAGCCCACCCTTCCTGTAGCTGCACTCAGTGATTATGATGATGCTTTCATCCCTTGCACACAGCTTTGCAAGCGCAAATTCCTAAATATGCTGATTGGAAGAATTATAGCAAAGCCCTCTAGCTTTCAAATGGAACAAAAAAAGGCTTCATTTGTTTACCATTATACATTTGGCTGTCAACAGAAAAAAATTCATATTTATTAAGCTTTTAAAATTTTCATAACAGTTTGAAAGCCATATTGTTCCATCTTTTGAGGGAACCGATCCATCTTTCTACACTTGAGAACTTGATTCATTTGACACTACCCCCTCTGCCCTCTGGACACTATTGTACAACAGATCTCTCTCATTGTGCAGGAAAAAAATGTTTAAAAAACTAATTTGAGCACTCTGCACAAAATGAGTCATTCTGCTGAAACATAAGCTGTATTATTGCATAAAATGTGTTCATAGTCCATTTTTGCCCTCTTCTACCGAAAAGGAAATTCAGTTAGATCTGCATGATGGCCACTCCAGATAAAGTTGAAGTATTATGTAGGAAATGTGAAGCAACAAAGGATGTTCATGCCTTTTTTAACCTAGTGGATTATTGATAGTAAAAACCGCACTTGTTGATACTAAACATTTGGTGTTTAGTAGATTGCACTTGTTGCTACTAAGCACTTGTTTTGCTTTCATATGGCGCATTTCTCTGCTTTCTTCACATGATTTGGTGTTTAGTAGAAACATGCTATTAATTTCAACTATGATAGCTACAAACAGATTTGTGTTGAAGGGAGAAATAAAATTGAGTTATTCATCTGTTGTAGGGGCTCAGCAGCTGCTTGGAATCTACTCAAGACCTGGAAATTTTACCGACGAAAATGCGTTATTCACCATGGTTCTGTGGTTCCCGTGCAACAGAGAAGGATGGCCAGAGCCTCGTTAATATCTCTGGAGTACTGAAGCAGCAGCATTGAGTCTACAATTGACTCTGGATATCGACATGCACTGAACTACTCCACTGGCGTCACCATTAACTCCGGTTAGCAGTCAAAGGCCAAAACGACCAGTTCATGGCTAGGGACAAGGAAAGAATTTATGATTTCTATGACCAGTCTCTTGACTAGCCTGTCATGCCGTGATCTGTAGGGCACCAATGTCTCATTCACTGTAACCTAACCTTGTGTTCCACATGCAGCCAACAAAGGTGGCGAAAGCCTCGTTGTCCCGGTGCCGTGGCCAATGTGGAAAGAATATAATCCACACATCTTAGTTTCTCTAGAGTACTTCTGGAAGCAGCAACTTGTATTGGTCATGATCTAGACCTGTAGAATCGAGGCCACTTTGGAAGAACTTGTAACCGAATTGGCCAGGCTCGTGGCTCGGATGATTGACTGACCAATTACACCGCAAGGAGCTGGTATGACTGCTCCTACACGATGATATGTCACTCTGCTTCTGCTATATATTCTTGGCTAGCAGCAATAATATTGTGATTTCAAATTACAGTGGTTTACTGAACTATGTGGTAGAAATTTTGAAATGGTTGCGATAGCCCTGGCTTGCATGTCCACTAACACATGCTCATACAGACATGCAGTATATCTCGGTATCTCATATGGCAGTAGGTAGGAGTACAATGAATATAGATTGGGAGATTGTTGTGTGAGGCAATAATTGTGTTTTTGCTGTTTTGCAGGTCATTAAACCGGATACTAGTCTACAGCTCCAGTAAGGACGATCGATCGTCGTCAGTGGACAGTAGGACTCATTCAAACTGACATCGACATGTACTGAAACTAGCGGCGAAGACTACAGACCATTGACCCCGGTTGGCAGTTCATGGCCATGAGTAGTAGTAATAGTTGCCTTACTCCTCCCACCATACCCACACAACCAAAGGGGCAGAGAAAGAAGCTCCACTCAGAAATCCAGCAAATCACCCATGCCAGGTCTGATCTGGTTGTGTGTGCTCTTGATCGTCTCTTTCCATGATGATGGTGTTGCTGTTGCTGGCGTCGGGGAGTTCATCTACAATGGGTTCACCGGCAGCAACCTCCGCCTCGACGGTGCGGCTTCCATTGCGCAAGATGGAGTCCTCACTCTAACGACGAGCAGCCATGACATCCAGGGCCATGGCTTCCATCATGAAGCTCTTCCATTCGTCCGTTCCCATGGCGTTGCCATGTACCCCGGCAGCACCCTCCGCCTCGACGGTGCGGCTTCCATTGCGCAAGATGGAGTCCTCACTCTAACGACGAGCAGCCATGACATCCAGGGCCATGGCTTCCATCATGAAGCTCTTCCATTCGTCCGTTCCCATGGCGTTGCCATGTATTTCTCATCCACTTTCGTGTTCACCATCACACCAAACAACTCTGGTCATTCCGGGGAAGGGATGGCGTTCGTCATCTCCTTGGCCCCGCCTCTTGCTGCCTTGCCAGGGCGATACTTGGGCCTTTCCGATCCTTATTATGATGACACAAACCGTTTCTTTGCCATAGAGCTCGACACTGTCACCGACCCGGAGTTCAAAGATATAGACGACAACCATGTCGGGATTGATCTCAACAACCTGACGTCCACCTTCTTTTCAACAGCAGGCTACTATAGTGGCGACGTTGAGGACTATGAGGACTCTGAGGTGCAAACGTTTGATCCATTGAGGCTTTCTAGCGGAAATCCGATGCAGGTTTGGGTGGACTATGACGGCGCGTCAATGCAGCTCGACATCAGGCTTGCTCTTGTCCCCATGTATAAGCCCTATTCGCCGCTGCTGTCTTACACCGTTGACCTCGCCACGTTGCTGAGGGATGATTCCAAGTCGAAGGCAGGGGTTCCCACCATGGCATATGTCGGCTTCTCTGCTGCCACGGGCGATAAGCGTTGCGGGACTCATCAAATTCTTGGGTGGAGCTTCAACATGCTTGGGCCGGCCAAACCACTTAATTACTCGGCGTTGCCATTAAAGCAGCTCCGAGTTAATGCTACACAAGAAGCCAGTTACTACAAGGGAAAGGTCGTCAAATGGTTGCCTGCAGCAGCATCTTCGCTTGCTGTTCTTGCAGGCTTAACAGCTTGCCTTCTCCTTCGATGGTGGTGCAAGATCAGGAACTCACGGTGGGATGAAGACTGGGAGGCCGAGCTCGGTCCCCGCCGCTTCGCTTACAAGGACCTCTGTAGAGCAACCAATGGCTTCCGTGACATGCAACTCCTTGGGAAAGGTGGCTTTGGGCGGGTCTACGGAGGGGTCCTCGCCTGCTCCAGCGTGCGGGTGGCGGTGAAACGGATCTCCTCGGAGTCAAGGCAGGGGCTGACCCAATTCACAGCGGAGATCATGATCCTTGGCCGCCTACGACACCGGAACCTCGTTCGCTTGATCGGCTATTGCCGGCACAAAGACGAGCTTCTCCTGGTCTACGAGTACATGCCCAATGGCAGCCTGGACAGGTACCTACACACCCACAATAGGCACACGGTGCTCTCCTGGCCTCAGAGGCTTCACATCATCAAAGGTGTTGCATCCGGGCTTCTGTACCTCCACGAGGACTGGGAGCAGGTCATCTTACACCGTGACGTCAAGGCCAGCAACGTCCTTCTCGACGGGGAGATGAATGGCCGGCTGGGTGACTTCGGCCTTGCGAGGCTGCACGACCACGGCGCCGATGCGCATACCACGCATGTGGCCGGCACGAGGGGCTACCTCGCCCCCGAGTTGATGAGGTTCGGTAAAGCGACAAAGGCCACAGATGTGTTCGCCTTTGGCGCTTTCATTCTGGAGGTGGCCTGCGGGAGGTGGCCGATGGGGCTCAACGCCCGTGGCGAGCTCTTGGTGCTCGTCCAGTGGGTGCACGACGTGTGGGCGAGCGGCTCCGGCGCTGGTTTGATCGTCGACAGCTTGGATCCAAGACTGGTCGACTATGTCGCTAACGAGGCGGAGCTGGTGCTCAAACTTGGGTTGTTGTGCTCACACCCTTTACCCGCGGCGAGACCTGGAATGCGCCTCGTCATGCGGTACCTCGACGGGGACTTACCTTTGCCTGAGTTCTCTCCTGGGTATCTCAGCATTATTGATGTCGACCAGGTTCTTGATGAAGTGACTCCCTCCGTGGCGAACAGCATTACAGGTCTGTCTGGAGGTAGATGATACATTGAGGATGGTTGATTTATTATTTCTGATTGGTGTTAAGTTTACAAGGACAATATATATGGGAGAAAAACCCTGGGCATGTGGACTTTGAGTGATGAAAATGTGTGCGCGCCTACTGAAAAAAACTGGGCAATTTGCAGTCAGATCCTAGTCGAAATTGGTAGCATGCATGTTCAAAAACGCTCCTAGCTCCAACAAAAGCAGATAAATGGACATAATGACAGAAATTGTTGGGCCACTCATGTATGTATAGATCTCCAGCAAAGCAGATAACATGGATCAATTACAAGTCAAGTGCTTTCAAGTCACTCATGTACATGTCTGCTACTGTGACCATGTAAATATGTAAAATGATTTTTGCTGCTCATGTTTTGTCTGCTACCGTGATCGACCAGGCTATATGTATATGACATCAGATTTCACGACAATCTGAAAATTATTGTATAAGAAGTTGCTGCAGATACCTTGTTGCACGACCGATTGGTACGAGGAGCCCCAGACCTGTACTCAAGCACAGACCCCAAAAGATGCGGTGAATGAATCGTAGCGATGCAAATAGAAGAAGAAATGAAAAGGAGAAGGCCCAGCTTTCTGGGTGCTGCGGGGCGGCGGCGGAGGAGGAGGTCGATGGGTGCCGTAGTAGGGCCGCTGTGGCGGAGGGGATGTGTAGCTAGGGACGAGTAGCGGCCTGTCACGGGAAGCGCAAGGGTACCCCCTAACATCGGAACTCGAGAGATGGACCAATCGCCGCCGCCGACAGAGCCTGGGGCGGCGGAGTGAGGAATTAACGGACTTTGGGCCCTGTGGTTGGGCTTGTTCAGGTTTTGGTTTTCATTTATTTACCAGACTTTTTTTTTGAGGGATGAAGAACTTTGTTCATTCATCGAAAACCACAGTTTGTGGGATACAAAACCTGTTGTAGCATTTGATGAATATAAACTTGGTTTCACCCCTCAAACAAAAAATTTAGTATGCGTCTAAACTGAAATCCAATCTGGCTCTGAGAGCACATGCTCTTGCATGCCTAAAATGCTTTTTCGAATGTAAAAAAAGTCCAAAAACATTTAGATGTGTTTAAAGTCACATCCAAATGCTAACTTGGAATTTATAGATGGAAAACTGTTGCATTTTTACTTGTGCAAAAAAATAAGAATTTGAACATCAACTGTTACCTATGAATGTTATATTTAATTTTGTTTTATTTTTCACCGATGAAGCACTGTTATCCCATTTTCGCATGAAAATTGTCAAACACGTTTGTTACGCTTTGAAGTTACTCACGTATAGATCTTTGAAGTCACTCATGTACAGATTTTTGAACATGAGTATTTTTTCCAAATTCATGAACCTTCTTTCGAAAATCATGAATATTTTTTTGAATCGGTGAACATTTTTGAAATGGTGAATTTTTCTCAAAATTTGGGAACAACTTTTAGAAATTTGGGATTTTTTTCACTTTTTAAAATCATTTTTTAAAAAATCAAGAACATTTTTTTCCAGATTCACGAACATTTTTTGAGTACACGGGCACTTTTTCTCAACATTTTTTTATTAAACGTGATCAGTTTTTGAATATGCAAACATTTAAAAAATTAGTGAATAATTTTCGAAGTCGCAAACATTTTTTAAACTTTTGAACTATTTTAAATATGTGAACATTTCAAAAAAATTGAATTGATGATTTTTTCAAAATTCACATTTTTGGAATTTTGAAACCTTTTCTAATCCTGAATTATTCTAATGAAGAATAAAAAAAATACAAAATAAAAAATGAAAACAAAAAGGGAAAAGGGAAAAAAAGAGGCCATCAAGCCCCACAAATGGGCCGGCCCAATTAGCGCCCCTGGGAAAGGGAAGGTGCGCGTTGGCTTGTTCGCCAGCGCGCTAAAGAGGAGGTCCCGGGTTTCTTCAAAATCACTAATAACGAGTAGTTCGGGTCTAAAGTTGGGAATCGTGAAATTATGAATTCATGAAATTTTCTTTAGAGTGCTTTGAAAGTTTGAAATCCAGGAAGCTATCACATATTTTTCTGAATGTCTACAAATATATTTCCGAAGTTTACCAAAAAAAGAAAAGAGCTAAAAACTATAAACTCAGCCAAAAGCAATTGTCAAAATTCGACTGCACTACACCTCCCTAGTGGTCGTCTGACCCGCCTCAGGGCATGTTCAATTGTGCTATCTTATGAGTGTCAGATAGGATAAACGTTGTAATGAAGGAGATAGAAATCATATAAAAAAATGTTTGTCTTCTCTTATTTAAGAGATGATCTATTAACACAATATGTCTCATCCATTATAGACATACTTTTATTATCATCTCTAAACTACATGCAAGACTTAAGATAAACCGTATTATCAACCAATGTACATGCCTCATAGAGCCGGCAAGCCGTTGACACTCTTGGATGGTCCTATTCGTTTGCATAATCGGTTCAGTATAGCACGAAACATTGGTAGCAGTCAGATGAAACACCAAATCCAAGTGAATCGTAAAGTGCACAATGAAGTTTATGTCTGATTTTTTTTCCTTCTTTGGGAATCATTGTGAGTTTTATGCATACTCTTTTTGTTTTATTTTGATCCAATTTCGGTTCACGTGGTCTGTTTATCTAGTCAAAGTAGGAAAAAAAAAGAAAATAATAGGATATTGATAAATTTCTAACGTTGTTTTTTTAACTTTTAACTCGAATGCTTTAGCTGTCGTCAGGTGCTCTGCACTAATCTTAGAGCATGAGCCACTGCCAAGTCAGCTGATAAAATCATTCGAGATTTTACTAGACCGACCGAACGACCACATCTATTCCCTACTTTCCTCTTCACCCACCCATGCCCTTCCACCAACTCTATCCACTCAGTCACACACCCCACTTCCTTTTTCGTTTCCTCCCCCGTCGAAATCCTCCACTCCCGATGATCCCGACGGTGATGCCATGGGTGTGAGCTGGCGGATCCTAGCGAGCTCCCCCAGAATGCGTAGTGTGCGGCTCAACTCTGCCTCGTCAGAGATCGAGGGGCCACAGCAGCGTGCGGCGGTCGCGTACGGCTCTGTGCCTCGTCGGAGATGGTGGGAGTCACAGCGGCTTGCGGCGAGTGCTCACAATGGAAGGCGATGCTCCCCCTCGTCGTCGTGTGAGGAGAGGAGGAGCTCATACAACACATCGCCGACTCCATCGGTGATCCCCTTCGGCGCCGTTTGAGAGTAGTCCCTTCAGTGCCGGCGGCGATTTAACAGGTGACGACCATGGCAGGGTAGCAGCGGTGAGCGACGCCTGCTCATGACGGCCGGTGACAGCCCAACTTCCCTCCTGCACCTCCTTACGCGGTGTTTTTGTCGTACACGTGCGTGACACCGGTGGGCCTAGCATCGCCTCGCGCATTCTCAGTTGACATTGTCGATGGGCCGGTGCCCTCCACCTCCGCACCATAGGAGGAGCTGGTGGTGCTCACGAAGGCGGCGCGCTAGAGGACTAGCTGGTGATACGAGAATCGATGGCATTCACACGTCATTATGGCAAATTATGGAAATCTTGCGACTAGTTGGACGACAAATACATGAAAAATACGAGAAACAAAGCCTACAATCATTGCTCGAGCATACCATGGGCCACTGTTCAAGATATCTTCCGATATTCCGATAAATCGGTCGATTTATCGCTTACCGTTGTCTGACCGATAAGATAAATCGGCCGATAAATCAGCCGATATGTCGATAAACTGACCGATTTACCCCTTATCATAGGTCGACCGATAAATTCCCGATAAGCGATATCCCCAACATTGCCATGGGCAAACAATTTTTATTGCCATGGCAATTTAAATTTTTATTTGCCATGGCAAATTTACTTTTATTGCAAGACAAAGGCAAATTTTGGCAAATAACCATGGCAAATTTAGTTCACGAATAATGGAAAATTTCTTTATTTTACTATGACAACTCTATTTAATATCATGGTAAATTTAGTAATCGACCATGGCAGATTTGGTTCATAGATCATCACAAGTTTCAATTTCTCATTAATTAACCATGGCACCTTTTATTTTTCATTTGATCTTGGTAAAGTTTAGAAATTGATCATGGCTATTTTACTTTGTGGGTCATGGTAATTTTTAGTTTCATGTATTTGCATGGCAACATTTTTTTTGCCAGGATGATGGCAATTTTTAGTAAATGACCATGGAAAATTAAATTTACGATGCATGGCAAATTTTATTAATTAAACATGGCAGGAAATCTTTATTAAATGATAGTGGCAAATTTTATTAAATGACCATGGCAATTTAAGTTTCGATAAATCTATCTTGAAAAAAGGGGCACTACTAGTAATCGAACACACAACCTGAGGGTTGAGGCCACAACTCGCTACCAGTTGAGCTAAGTTTCTGTTTTGCATTTTTAAATAGATTAGGTGTCTTTTATAACTTGCTAAATGAGTGGAAAAGAAGAACAACAATGCCTATTTTGACGAGTGGACAAAACCATCTGATTGATAACCCACAAGTATACGGGATCGCAACAGTTTTCGAGAGTAGAGTATTCAATCCAAATTTATTGATTCGACACAAAGGGAGCCAAAGAATATTCTCAAGTATTAACAGTTGAGTTGTTAATTCAACCGCACCTGAAAGATTTAATATCTGCAGCAAAGTATTCAGTAGCAAAGTAATATGGAAGTAGTGGTAATGGTGGCAAAAGTAACAGTAGTAGTTTTTGTAGTGATTGTAACAATGACAATGGAAAAGTAACTAAGCAAAGATCAATATGTGAAAAGCTCATAGACAATGGATCAGTGATGGATAATTATGTCGGATGCGATTCCGCATATAACAGTTATAACATAGGGTGACACAGAACTAGCTTCAGTTCATCAATGTAATGTAGGCATGTATTCTGAATATAATCATATATGCTTATGGAAAAGAACTTGCATGCCATCGTCCTACCCTCCCGTGGCAACGGGGTCCTATTGGAAACTAAGGGATATTAATGCCTCCTTTTAATAGAGTACCAGAACAAATCATTAACACTTAGTGAATACATGAACTCCTCAAACTATGGTCATCACCGAGAGTGGTCCCGATTATTGTCACTTCGGGGTTACCGGATCATAACACATAGTAGGTGACTATTGACTTGCAAAATAGGATCAAGAACTCACATATATTCATGAAAACATAATAGGTTCAGATCTGAAATCATGGCACTCGGGCCTTAGTGACAAGCGTTAAGCATGGCAAAGTCATAGCAACATCAATATCAGAATATAATGGATACTAGGGATCAAACCCTAACAAAACTAACTTGATTACATGATAAATCTCATCCAAGCCATCATCGTCCAACAAGCCTACGATGGAATTACTCACGCACGGTGGTGAGCATCATGAAATTGGTGATGAAGGAAGGTTGATGATGACGATGGCGACGGATTCCCCTCTTCGGAGCCCCGAACAGACTCCAGATCAGCCCTCCCGAGAGAGATTAGGGCTTTGCGGCGGCTCCGTATAATAAAACGCGATAAATCCTTCTCTCTGATTTTTTTTTCTTTCCGAACGTGAATATATAGAGTTGGAGTTGACGTCGGTGGAGCCTCAGGAGGCCCACGAGGCAGGGAGGCACGCCCCGGGGGGCGCCCTGCACCCTCGTGGACAGGGTGTGGGCCCCCTGGTGTTGATTCTTTCGCCAGTATTTTTTATTTATTCCAAAACGTGTCTCCGTTGATTTTCAGGTCATTCCGAGAACTTTTATTTCTGCGTAAAAATAACACCATGGCAATTCTGCTGAAAACATCGTCAGTCCGGGTTAGTTCCATTCAAATCATGCAAGTTAGAGTCCAAAACAAGGTCAAAAGTGTTTGGAAAAGTAGATACGATGGATATGTATCAACTCCCCCATGCTTAAACCTTTGCTTGTCCTCAAGCAATTCAGTTGACAAACTGAAAGTGATAATTTTTTTTTACAAACTCTGATTGATCTTGTTGTTGTAAATATGTAAAGCCAACATTCAAGTTCTCAAGAAAGATTATGAACTAACCATATTCACAATACCATTTAAGTCTCATGTTTACTCATATCAATGGCATAATCAACTAGCGAGTAATAATAATAAATCTCGGATGACAACACTTTCTCAAAACAATCATAATATGATATAACAAGATGGTATCTCGCTAGCCCTTTTTGAGACCGCAAAATATAAATGGAGAGCACCTCTGAAGCTCAAGGACTGACTAAACATTGTAATTCATGGTAAAAGAGTTCCAGTCATAGTCATACTCAATGTAAATTAATAGTAATGCATGCACATGACAGCGGTGCTTCTAACTGGTGCTTTTTAATAAAAGAATGATGACTCAACATAAAAGTACATAAATAGGCCCTTCTCAGAGGGAAGAAGAGATTTTTAGAGGTTCCTGTCGGATGTGGGGTTCCGGCAAACACTTAAGGTTCGAACACTGGGGTGCGCACGAAGTCTTTCCCTCCCACGAATCTACGCCCTGACTCGCTAAGATCTCACGGACAAACTCGACGAACTCGCAACACGGAAATACACGAGATTTATACTGGTTTGGGCCACCGTTGTGGTGTAATACTCTACTCCAGTGTGGTGGTGGTGGATTGCCTCTTAGGCTGATGGTGAACAGTATAGGGGGAAGAACAGCCTCCTGAGGTTGAGGTGTTCTTGTGCTTGGCTAACTTGTGCGGGTGAGAGTGATCTCTCTCTCTTCTGCGGTGGTGGCTAGCTCTACTTATATAGGCCCTGATCCTCTTCTCAAATATTGAGCTGGAAGGGAGCCAACAACGGCGGGCAAATTTGAAGGGGGACAACTAGTACAAGCTATCCTGACAAAAGTGGTCTTCGCCTGCGAAAGGCTCTGGTGGTGATGCCGTATTGGGCTCCACGATGACCTCCATCTTGCCGTCCTTCTGGTCTTGGTCTCGTTGCAACAATATGGCAACCTATGCCTAATGCCTCGATACTCTTCGCCTGCGCCTTCTTCCTTAGCACCAAAGAGGAAACAAGGACGCTGCACGCGCTGGCGCCCGCCTGGTGTCGATCGTCATGGCTCACGTCATGAGAGCCTCATGAGGTTTGCCCCGCCTTGATATCTCCACTCCTCGTGAGCTTGCCTGACTAGGCCACTCCCGAGGAGGTCTTGCGTCGTCCGCCTTGCGAGGTTTGGCCCCTCGCGAGGGTCTTGGATGCCTTGTTGGTGAAGATGGGTCGTACAGCCTGCTGGCCTAGCCACGCCGTGAGCCACAGGCAGGCAAGTCTGGGGACCCCCGTTCCCAGAACGCCGACAGTAGCCCCCGGGCCCAAGGTGCGCTCGGGCTTGGCTTCGCGGCGAAGCCAAGAGTCAAGTACGGAGCATCGCGGGCCCCAAAAGCCTGCGGCCTCGGTTGACGCGTGGCGGTTGATTGGACGTGGGCGTCTCCGCTTCCCCATGTTGCCTCGACAACTGCTTGAACTGACAAAAGGCTGGCGCGGGCAGCACTTGCCTTCATTTCTTCTTTCTTGCCTTGCTCCAGATCCCCTTTCTTGCTCTTCGCCGCCGCTACCTCCAGATCCGCTCCAATCTCATCCTGCATCTGCGATCCATGGCACCACACAAGGTCAAGACTTCCTCAGCACCGGCTTGGTATGAGCCAGCCCTCGAGGCGCCCACCGTCACGGAGAAGAGCCTCGCCTCCGTGCGCCTGCTGACGGCAGGCGAGAGCAATGAGTGGGGGGAGACCGAGTGTAACGCCCCGAGACCGATGTGCCAGGTGTCCTCCAGTTATTCGCTGTTGTTGCCTTGTCATTGTTTGCGTGTCATGCATCTCATATCATGTCATCATGTGCATTGCATTTGCATACATGTTCGCCTCATGCATCCGAGCATTTTCCCCGTTGTCCGTTTTGCAATCCGGCGCTCCTATGTCATCCGGTGTCCCTTTCTACCTCTTTTCGTGTGCGGGCGTTAAATATTTTCGGATTGGACCGAGACTTATCATGCGGCCTTGGTTTACTACCGGTAGACCGCCTGTCACGTTTTGTGCCATTTGGACTTCGTTTGATACTCCAACGGTTAACCGAGGGAGCGAAAAGGCCTCGTGTGTGTTGCAGCCCAACACCCTTCCAATTTGGCCCCAAACCCACCTAAACCCTCTCCATCACCTAGAGCGTTCGATCACGATCGCGTGCCGCAAACCGCACTTCATTTGGAGCCTCCCAGCTCCTTCTATGTATAAATAGGCCTTCCCCGTGCAAATCTCAGATCAAATCCACCCCTAACCCTAGTCTTCCCCTTCCTCCGCGCGCCGGACATGTCCGGCCGGTGCAGGACGCGTCCGACCGCTCCCCGCC
>NW_024116123.1:0-14196 GCF_003073215.2 Triticum urartu | reverse complement strand
GTTACAATGGTAGGAGATCTACATATCCGTATCGCCAAGCTTGCCTTCCACGCCAAGGAAAGTCCCTTCCGAACACGGGACGAAGTCTTCAATCTTGTATCTTCATAGTCCAGGAGTCCGGCCGGAGGTATAGTCCGGCTATCCGGACACCCCCTAATCCAGGACTCCCTCAGGGAGGATTGAGAAAGCGGTGAGCGAGCTAGTGCGAGCGAGTGGGAGGGCAAAATAGGAAAGTGAAAAAAATATACAACGTGACGAAATTTGCACTGGGGTTGCCCAACGATAATTATTTCGGAACAGAGGGAGTAGCAATCAATGGATGAGGGAAAAGCGGCGCGGCAGCGCACACACACGGCTTGGTTGGGTATACGTGGCAGCAGGGCAGGAGCAGGTTTACCACGTGCTGGGTATTGCATACGGCGAAAACGCGTGCAACAACGTGGACGTGTATGCCCGTGCGGAACGCGGCCGACATCAAGGGATGTTAATTGGTGAGGTAAAAGCATCCCAAGTACCCTAATTTATATGGAATGTGATGATTTAGTTTCAAACTTGTAAAATACAACTTCATTATACCCCAACTTGCACTAGATGTGATGATTTAGTCCCTGGCCTATAACAGCTCGACAAGTGGCAGCCAGGTGACTTGACCGGTCTTAGTCCGCACTTTTGCAGGAAACACCCTGCCGTCGTCTCTAATTAACCCATAGATGGCAAAACTGGCTGTACTCACCACAACCCAGCCCTTGAGTGCTTATTGAGCTGACCAAATTCACACCAATTTGCATGTACACCCGGCCGCTGACTCGGGCGGTGCTTATGCTGCCACATTGCTGCTCGATCCAAGCTTCCTATCGATGGGCAGGGCGATGCATTCATCCACTCCCATGTCTTCAAATGACACAGCAAGTTGGGCCAATTGCTGAGTTTAAGGTCTTCCTCCACGCACTACGTCGCACCAATGCTGACAATTATACTCCTGGCCGGCCTGTGCACGACGCAGATGTAATTGAGCAGCTCTAGCCCAACGGCCACACCGTCCTGGTGCCGCTTGTCCCGGACCAGGCGCATGGAGCCGGCCAAGAGGCTCAGGCTCGCCACCGTCTCCGGCCGGCAGCCTTTCTCTTCCATGACAGGCCGGGGACTAAGACAGTTAGATAGTGCGTGGAGGATGGAGAGACGGCGGAGGGGAAGGGCGCCGAGTCCCACGTCGGCAGCCGGGCGGGGCGGCGCCGGAGGATGGAGATACGACGGCATAGACTGGTGGCCGAGCGTGGTGCGGAGGAGGTGTCCAGGAAGAGGCGGAAGCTGGAGGAGGAATCCTCCTCGACGGACGAGGAAGGAGATTGAGCCGGCCAAGTACGGCGTGATGTCGGTGTGCGGCCGCCGGAGGGATATGGAGGACGCGGTGTCCGTCCGCCCCGAGTTCCTCCCCGGCCACCACTTCTTCGGGGTCTTCGACGGCCATGGGCCATAGCTGCTCGCATGTGAGTGCCTATATATCCCGGCTTCAAATAATCTATCCTTTTGATCTAGTAGCATATGTCTACACTGAAAGGAGAGCGCGCATGTGCAGCTCGCACTTTGTTTTGACTCGTGAGTATTTATCGATTGGATTGCATGTGCGTGTAGGTTGCAACGTCGTGCGGGGAGCGGATGCACGAGATCGTGGTCGAGGAGGTCGGCAGCGCCCGCTCGTCGGGGTCGGACGATGCGGAGCGGTGGATGGGTGTCATGGAGCGGAGCTTCGCGCGAATGGACGCCGAGGCCATGAGCTCAAAGGTCAAGGGCCAGTGAAGCGCCCACCTGCCGGTGCGAGCTGCAGCTGCCCAAGTGCGACCACGTCGGCTCCACGGCCGTTGTTGCCGTGGTCGGCCCTCCGCCTCGCCACCTCGTCGTCGCCAACTGCGGTGACAGCCGTGCGGACATCGGCCGCGGGAGCGCCGCCATCCCACTCTCATCCAACCACAAGGTATGCGCTCAGAACCAACCAAGTTCTTATAAGCTCTGCTGATAAAGATTTAATTGCGGGTTGTTCTAACCATAGTTTGATTCATTTTGATCAGCCGGATCGGCCCGACGAGCTGTAGCGGATCCAAGAGGCCGGAGGGTGCGCCATCTTCTGGGACGGCGCCCGCGTCTTCGACGTGCTAGCCATGTCTCGGGCCATCGGAGACAGCTACCTGAAGCCATTTGTGATACCCCGCAGGGCAGAAATTTTAGTCCTGTAACTTTGAAAACAGCATGTCCCCGGCCTATACTCCTTTTTGAGGTAGAAGCACCTGGCTGGGTTAATTAGAGAAGACGGCAGGGTGTTTCCTGCAAAAGTGCGGACGAAGACGGGTCAAGCCATCTGACTGCCACTTGTCGAGCTGTGATAGGCTGCGGACTAAATCATCACATCTAGAGCAAGTTGGGGTATGATGGAGTTGCATTTTGCAAATTTGGAACTAAATCATCACATTTCGTGCAAGTTGGGGTACTTGGGGTGCTTTTACCTCTTAATTGATAGGGGTGTCGCATTGCATGCAACAAATATTGGGATCTTTTTCTGATGGAGATCTAGCGTGGCGGCAAATATTATGAGGAAGCTCAAAACGAGATTGATCAAGTAGATGTTTTTACACCTTAACTAATCTAAACCAGCACTAACTCTAGGATGAATGCAACTAAAAACTCAACAAAGCAAATACTAGATGCAAATTGCTAAAGACTAAAAAGATATGTGCAGCGGATGAACTAATCAATTTTTGGCTTTTTGATGGGTTATTATGGGACTGAAAAACAATCTAATCCAATGAAATTGTAAATCTCTCACCGATGATTCTGAAAACTAATAACACTTGATGTGAACTGGGGTCCCGATCTTTTGATGAAAGGCGATAACTATAATTTTTGTAGGGACTTGACCCTCACGATCTGGCTACCAATCGTACATGAAGAACCGTACATGACTAATATCCATGGCGATCGTTGAACCAACTTCACGGTGTTATCGACCGAGTCAACGGCGTGATCGGCCTATCCATGAAGGATATGCAAATTGAAGAACAGGCAAGAAATAAATAGCCAAGCAATTTAAAATTGTGGAGATGCTAGTTGGAATAAAATCTTACGAGACGAAATAATTGGGTTTCGATAAGATGTTTTGATGGTGGCATTAGTCGTTACGAGGGAATGACAAATAAAAGTAGCAATCTTGTCTAAACAGACGCAGGACTCGTACATAAGTAGGATACGCAACGTCTCAGAAAGACCCGACGTTTGATTTGGTTGTTGACAAGATGTGGCCCAACGTGATTTAGGGGCACACTAATTGGTCCTTGTGTCGCTGGCTCCGCCGTATCATGGGCTCGTCTATACGCTTGTGTGATTGACGCAAACAGGTTTGCCTCCTTCCTATTGCATGGCTGTAGGTCCTTGACTGATAGTACGTATCCCGACATGCATGGTACGATACCAATGAAGGGACGCGTGCAGTGGTGGAGCTATGCCAGATTTCCAGGGAGCGAAACACAAAATGTGAACAACTGAGAGGGCAAACAATATTTTTTTTTCTTTCAACTAAGCCCTCCATTAAAAAAATCTTCAATGAATTGTGCATGGCTGCCCGCCCCCGCCCAACACTACATTAAGCTCGTCGACGTGTGCAGTTGCATGGCTTATGTAATCTTCAACATAATCTCTCGTCTATCATATCAATTCTGCAAAATGTGTCATGTAATATTTATAGACGTATATATGATGTCTATGTCCACATCAAGGGAGGTAAGATGATCCAACTCCAAAGAACTGTGAAAGGAAAGTGCATAATTGGAACTAAACGATATGGGCACATTCATTTGAATACATGCACATTCACATAATATATTCTTCCATGACTATTGCTAAAGTAGTTACCGCATATCTACGCTATAAATCATCAACAACAAGATGGAAACTTATGTGGCCAAGAAGCTTTGTAGCTGATGAATACTGTTGCGCGTATGACATAGGGCTTCACGTGCACCCGAACACACGCCCCTCCATCATTGTGCATTTCATAGCAACCTAATTGGATGAAATCGTGGACATTTGGCATCTATCTCGAGTTCACCATAGATGCAATCAAAACTCTTGGACAAAGAAATAAATAAGACATACATATGCAACAGCAACTGAGATTCAGACAGGGTATTCAACTGTACAAGGACGATGATGACACCTTGCAGCTACGCGGATGTATTGGCCAGAAAATACATATAATTCCAAATTAAGGCGCCATCCCTACATGCATTGAGCCATTAACAAACAAATCAATTTCCACATGGGACGTGGGATTTTGCGTGCACCGAGAGCTTGAACTTCCTTCTCGCTGTGATACCGAAAGTCTCTGTCATGTCCATATCTTCGGGCCTCATGCCACAGGGCAGCTCCCAATCAAAGTGGAAAAGGAGACTAGCTAGCGACAACTCCATGTTGGCCATCGCGAGCGACATGCCGGGGCACATCCTCCGGCCAGCTCCGAATGGGAGGAACTCGAAGTCGGCTCCCTTGAAGTCGATGGTGCTGTTTTCGAATCTCTCTGGCCTGAATGCCTCCGCGTCACCCCAGTACATGTGGTCCCTCCCCATCGCCCACACGTTCACAACCACCTTGGTGCCCTTGGGCACGTCGTAGCCCATCACCCGACATGCCTCGCGACACTCCCGTGGGAGCAGGAGCGGCCCCGGCGGGTGCAGCCTTAGAGCCTCCTTGATCACTAGGTGGAGATAGCCCAGCCTCACCTTGACGATGTCTTCCTCGATGAGCTTATCTTTTCCCTTGAAGGCATCTCTCACCTCCGACTGCACCTTATGTAGCACCCGTGGGTTTCTCATAAGCTCCGACATGGCCCACTCTAAGGTCGTCGACGATGTCTCGCTCCCAGCAGAAAAAATGTCCTGCAGTTGCTTATCATTTGATGTTACACACAAATGGGCGTTGTCAAACTTAATTAAAAAATTACCTCCTCCGTTCCTAAAGAATAAAAGTTATAGGTTGGTCTTAGGTCAAAGTTGCTTGAGATTGACCATCTATATTGAAAATTGTGCTAAGATCTACAACACTAAATAAATATCTTATGGAAATATATTTCATAAAACATCTCAATAGACTAATTTGGTGTTGTAGATGTTAATATATTTTTCAAACTTAAACTAGTTTCAAATGAAACTCCGTCTATGTTATCTCAACATAACCGGTCCCAAGACCGGGCAAAGGAGGAGGGTTGTGATAGGCTTGGCGAAAAAAACCCAGTCACTCTTATGGAGATGAAATCCAAAAGATTTTCATTGGGGAGTAACCCCCTCATCGGAAGAGATAGTCACGAGATCCTATGGGTTTCACCTCTAGCCTACCTCAACTTGTTTGGGACTAAAGGCTTTGTTGTTGTTGTTGTTGTTGTTGTTGTAAACTAATTTGAAATGGGACAAATCAAGGACTTTAATTAACACACTGATCATCAACTGATGTAGTACAGAACCGTGCTAATAAAGGATGGTTGAGGAATGATCATAATATCTTTACCACAATGACGGCTGTGATGATCTCGGTGGTGAGTTCAAACTGCAGGCCGCCGTCCTTCTGCAGCTTGAGGAGGACGCCGAGCAGGTCCTCATCTCTCTCTGGCTCCGGCGCGCCGGCTCGTTCTTTTATGATGCTCTGCACGATGCGGTAGATGTTCCTCTGGCACTTGACCATGTCCCGCGCGGCGACGCTGAGCCGGCGCACGAGCCGCGACGAGGGGTACAGGTCGGCGAGGTTGATGCCGCCGGTGAGCCGCACGGCCACGTCGAGCTCGTGAAGGAACTCGTCGCGGTGGTCGCACCTCTCGCCTATGGCCGCGCGCACCACGGAGTCGGTGGTCATGCGGCACATCTTCTCGCCGAGGTTGACGGCACGGCCTCCGCGGCACCCGTCGGAGACGGCGCGCAGGAGGCGCGCGACCTCGTCCTCCCGGGCGGGGCGGAAGGAGAGCACGCGGCGCTGGCTGAAGAGCTCCTGCACGCAGACCCTGCGGAGCTCGCGCCAGCGGTCGTCGTAGGGGGAGAAGAGGACGCCCTTGCCGCCGCAGGTGATGATGTCGAGCGTGGCGCTGAGGTGGCGGCTGGCGAAGGCGGCGTCGTGGGTCCTCATCACCTCCCTGGCGGCCTCGGCGGAGGAGACGACGAGCGTGGGCACGGCGCCGAGGCGGAGGAGCATGAGCGGGCCGTGGGCGCGGGCGAGGCCCGGGTGGGCGATGCGTAGCGGCCGGTGACCAGCTTGAGGATGAGGAGGACGAAGAAGAGGGAGACCAGCGCCGTGAAGTCTATCATTGTGGTCGAGAGAGCTGCAGCTGAGGAAGAAGGCAAGGAGGCCCCATCTAGCACATAAATATAGCAAAAAATTACAGTACACTGTTACTGGTAGAGTGAAGAGATCTTAGCTGAAAAAGTTGCTTTTTTTTTTACCCCGAAAGGTTGCTGTACGCGAATTGGTGGACAGAGCACGTGGTGGATCGTGTACATACAGATGGGCATGGATAGAGTGGAGCTGAAAACAAATGGTGCAGAGCGCGTCGCGCGGCTGCGCACGCTCGCTCGCTCACTCACTGAATTTCTTTTCTTTTTTTTGCGGGGTCACTCACTGAATTTCTTGACAAGGAAAATACTGCAAACAGCCATGGTGGGGCTGTAGTTCGCCTAAGAGCGTCTCTAACAGCAGCTCTATTTTAGGGCATAGCTGTTTTATACTCCGTTCCATAATGTAAACGTCTCCAACAATTTGCAAACTTTTGCAAAATAAATAAATAAATTGGGCAGCCCATAGAAACGGCAACATCGGGTAGCTGCTACTGGTAGAGTGAGCTGATGAAGACAAGGCCCCAGCTTGCACGCAGATTGTAGAAAAATATTGCCACCAGTAGAGTAAAGAGATCTCGAAAAAGGGTTGTGGAAGCTATCTTTCTACTTGTATCTGCTTAAAGCATCTGCAACAGGTTATATGTTCACATCAGCAATCAACAACACATCGTACAGGCTCTTTAATAAGATATATATTAATAGTGAAATAAAAGACGCCTCCTCCCGAAGAAAAGCTTAGAGTTCTTTCGCCTCCCGCCGGCACCGCCGTCGGTCTGCCTGTCTCTGGTGGCCTTAACACCATGGTGACACGGTGGATCTCGGTCTTTGCTGGCGGGAGGATTCTGTTTTTAGATGTCTCTTCAAGTTTTGTTATGGTTTGTGTCCTGCTAAGGAAGACAAGACGACAGCGGTTCCCTGAAGATGGAATAAGGTCTTCCTCGCCTAGTCCCCGTTCCGGTGGTGTTTACCATCTTCGGTGGGTGTGTGGAGGTGTGTCTCCGGCAGATCTATCTTTGGTGGATTTTCTCTGATCTGGTCGTAGTTCGTCTGTGTTTGTGTTTCTTCAGCTTGGATCCTTTCGATTTACGTTACTATTCATCGGCGGCGGTTGATGTTCTGTTGCGTTGGTCCTACGGGGCCTTAGGACGACAACTTCCCGACTATCTACTACAACAAGTTTTGTCCAGCTCCGACGATGGAGGGACGATGACGGCGGCGCGCCTTCGGCTCGCTTCAGTGCTTGTAGTCGTCGTTAGGTGGTCTACGTACCTGGATGTAATTTTTATTATTTCTGGTGTTCGTTGTATTGCAATGATTGAAGATGAATAGATTGAAAGTTTTTTCGCAAGAAAAAGTAAGATGTATGTTAAGCGTATGTTAAACAACTAAACGGGTCCACTAAATATTGAAGAAACATGGTTGCCTTGGAGCTTGTGTCTGAAGCGTTGCTTCATGTTCATACGATTTCATTCTCTCTCTTCTTTTATTATGTATCATGTCATCAAAACAGTCTAGATGATAATTTTACCAACGATGATTCATACGATTGTTAAAGATGCCCTTATCAACCCGCCGAGCCATCATTGAGATATGTGCCTATCGACGTATTCACATTATTAAGCAACACAACATTCGTATATACGGGTGAAGTAAGAGGAAGGGTAGCAAAGAGAGCGCCGTGAAGTCCCATTTTGCTCTCAGTGGTCGAGTCTCGACTCTCGAATGAGCTGTAGCAAAGCCCCAGCTTGCACAAAACTACTTCCTCCGTCTAGATGTGTAAGTTATTTTATAAAAATCAAATAATCTCAAAACACTTAGGTGCAGTACATTAATTCTCATCTCATTTCTTGTTTCGTGACATATTGACCAATAAAAGATGTGGGCCATGCATGCATTAAATGACTTGAGACTACCAAACACGACATGCAATGGTTAGTTCATTGCATGCAATGTTATTAATTAGTAAAAAAACATTAAGTTATCTCGTTTTCCCTTCCACCTTGGTCATGGTGCATAACCTAAGATGACTTACACATCT
The DNA here is from genome assembly GCF_003073215.2 of Triticum urartu. NCBI lineage: Eukaryota > Viridiplantae > Streptophyta > Magnoliopsida > Poales > Poaceae > Triticum > Triticum urartu. The sequence continues at coordinate 5,796 of NW_024116123.1, read as the reverse complement.
AGACGAAGGGAGTATAGCAATCAAAAATATACCACTCGTAGTTGTAGAGTGAAAAGATGTACACTAAGGATGTTGCTGCACACGAATTGGCCGATAGAGCACATGGTACATTAAATTAGTTGCTAGTACAAGGACATATAAATGTACTCCCAACGTCAGAAAACGTCTTATATTTTGAGAGCAAGAGAGTACTGTATATGCCATGTTTATATTTTGAGAGGAAGAGAGTATATACCATGTTTATATGAGACGGCAATAATGCCTGGTGGGGTAGGGTCGCCGTCGGCAAGCCATGGGATTGAAGCACTCCACTCGTGGTCCTTCTCCGGTGCGACGCACCATTCCTCCGTACAGCTACGCAATCCATGTCACGTTACCGTCCCCGTCAACCACTGCGTGCCGTAGAGGTCGTTCTCTCTGGCGGCATGCCGATGCCACAGATAAATATCGGCAGTGGATGCCACAGATAATATCAGCAGTGGTGGAGGGGGTCGTCGCGCGCGCGGCGGACATGCCGGTGCCACAGATAATATCAGCAGCCATGGGGGCGAACATGCTACATGCCGGTGAAGGATTCCCTGGGTCACCATTGACGGTCACCATTGACGGCTGGATTCCCTGGGCCCTGTCTATTCTTGCATCCAGTGCTTCAGTATTTATCCAATTATAGGATCGTAGGTTTAGAGAGGAAACTTCACTTTTGGTAGAGCTCCGAATCTTCATAAACACTCGCTTGCCGTCAAAGGGTTTTTTCTGTTTTTATTGACAACTGGAATGGAGTCAATCTAAAGAAGAAGAAACTGTCACTGCATAGTTCATTTACTCTCTTTTTTCAACACGGAGGCAATTTTTTTGTCTCATCCATCAATTAAGATGAAGAAAGTTACCCAGTTAATTAATGAAAAACTGGACGAGAAACGTCACAAACATGCTTACTCATGCGAATTGGAGCCACAAGACCACCCAACACAGAACCACTGTAACCCCCATACACACAACATCATCACTGAAACCCCAACGGTACACTACAACTTGCAGCTGTATCCATATGATTTTCTAGATATATACGGGCGGCATATGCGAACAATTTATTCAATGATCAATCATCATTCACCTTTTATTGTTAGTGTCGGCTCCCAGGCATATATGTATAAATTACTCAAGACAACAACATTGCCCACAAATTCCAAACGACGGTCTTCCATTTGGTTGCCTAGGATAGTTGGATATTCCTATTTCAATCACAAGACAGGCAGGCAGGCAAGGCTGCAGATGAACACATATGACTCTTATCTATCAACTACTAATAGCACATATATCCATCCCAATGGATCTCATCTGGCCAAGCTAATGTCGGACTCGGACATTATGCTTGCTGAATACCACTGGGCCAGGTCAAGTTTTTAACAGGTTCTAGAATTGCTTCGACTTCGTGCAAAAGTTCTTCATCTATGCCTGAAGTCGACAACTCCACTGCAGCAGCAACATTCTCCTCCACCTTGAATCAGGTAAGCACAAGATGAATAATTCCTTCAGAGTCATCTTTTCAAGCTAGCATGTTTTTAATGATGAAATCTATCAAAGGTACAAATAATGTCATTTTGCTTCCTCCTGTGGTAATACATTATACATTATATTTTTACATTCATCCAATGGCAATAGTTACATTATGTTTGTATTATTATAATTATGGAATACATCATGTTACTATTTGTTTCCTCCTAGTAGAATAAGGACACAATTTTAATGCACCTTTTACTTGCTAATAAGGCCTGGTATTTCAGCAATTGTTCCAACTTGAACAAATACACTATCCGACACCCGTTAATAAAGCAGTAAGTAGTCCAAAAAATATTAGTCTGTGTTTACTGGAAAAACAAAGGTCACAATTAACATGGCTCATCTGCATTAAAAATCGAAGCAGCATTGGAAAACAGGCAGAAGCTAGTACATAAACAACGAAGACTGTTTTGTTCAATGTAGTATTACTCCCATGATTATCCTATGAGAACAATATTATTTTCTCTTCTAAAACTAAAAAATTTATTATATATTTTTTCCCTTGGGCATCCACAGGTGAGTAGATCAAGACAAACTTACTTTACACAATGACTAAGCACTCAGCAGGTGGTTCATCAGGTTTAGGCAAATTCAGGCAAGGAAATGGGATATTTAACATATACATACTTTAATGTATGCTTAAAGAATATGTTGCGTAGAAGATCCAACAGAATGGGGCAAAATGAATACCTGTTCTGGAGAGTTCATTCCAACAAGAACTGTAGAAATCTCATTGTTCATCAAGCTATACTTCATGGCTAGCTTTGTAATATGTTTCCCCTTCTTTCTACAGTGATCTGCTGCGGTCCTGCATGCCAGCTGATAACAGATCGTGTTATACATGGCAATTGATGGATTGATTTGACACGTCGGACAAAGAAGTGAGCCTTCTAGAAGCTAATAGCTGAACTTATATTTTATAATCTTCTGTGCAAAAGTAACCACGAAAACAAGAGGTTGGTTAACAAAATGATAAAATAGGTAATAGCTAGTTGGGCAAATGGGATTGCCAGATTATCATAAACAAAGCATCCTTAGTATGGAACAATGGATTAGAAGTGATTAAAATACATCATCCAGCATGATAATTTAGTGTAGCTAGTAAGTGTATAATTAACTATAAAAACACATAACTCAACTTGAAACAATGGAAGATACATGTTGCTTTACAATTGCATTCTTGAGATATTTCTCCACCAGAAACTGAGGTAAAAATACGTCAAAAGGGACCGTTGACCACTCTACCATTCCCTTTCTCTCGCTCTCTCCCTGCTTCACTCAACTAGGGTGAACCAGGATCGACCAAACAAAAATGGTGACAAGGGGCTATTGACCTTTGGATAAAACCAGCAACCATGCTTACGAGTCTCATGAACTTCTCTTCATACATGGCAAACATAGCTATAACAGCATAGGGAATAAATTTATTTTCTACCACTGGCAGAAAGAATCAAGTCGACCACTATCAATTTACCTATGCAACTTGTAACTGCATGGTCACCACTCATCACTTTTGGATAAGGATTTTCGCATAAAATGTTTGTTTTTAGCAAACAAGCTCTTGTGAGCACGAGCTCAAATGCACCCTTTGCTACAATAAAATCCTAAAAATAATCTAATTTTTTTGCCAACAAACATTGATGTGAGTTTCACATGCGTTTCAAATTTTTGGGATGGAATAATTTGTTTTTTTTTTGCCCAGACCTCCACAAACACCGGCTGCGCCTGGAAGGTCACGGTCCGAACGATCAACAGCAGGCTCACCTAAGGGTTGGGCCCTCTTTGCCATTGCTCACCAGATCAAGATCGGGTACCTCGTCACCTTCAAGCTGGCGACTCCCGACACCTTGAAGGTGACTGTCTTCAACGACGACGACGTTGAGGTGGTGACCAAATGCAAGAGGCACGAGGAGACATTTGCCATGGATCGTTAGGGTGTTATCTCTGCACCAGTTTAAGACTTTTGCGTTGGATGTTTAGTTTAAGAGTTTGCCCGCAACTGTTTGTCAGTTAACTGCCTGTGAGTAAGACTCTTGTTTACGCTATGCCTGTTATTAGTTGCCTATATGATGTGCCTGTGTGTGTGCTGGTAAACTCACCACTTCAACAAGAGGTTAACAGACCATATGTCTTGCCGATAAACAAACAACAACACTTTGCATCTGCCTAGAACAGGCCTGCAACCAAATACCATGCGTGCGTTTCTGCTTAGCCAGGCTGGAGGGGATACAGGCAAGCAAACTATGTGCAGAACATGGTTTTTTGCCTGTTTTCACTCAGCCTGGCCGAGTCAGGCCACAGATGCAAATAACCCAAAAACGATGCAACCTACCAAATGCGTCACTATGCAACCCGTATCGTACCTACACGGTCACCACTCATCAGTGTCAGATGAGGATTCTGGCATAAAAAATGTTTATTTTCAGTTGCTATCTACTTTAAACCTATTGCAAATAAAATTCTTAAAATATGTTCTAGTCAGAAAGTACACCTTTGAAGTTACGTACACCCACATCCATGTGCACACAATGATGATGTAAACAGTTTATTCAATGAAATTTTGAAGTAATAAAATTTTAAGGTGAAATTACTTATTAAAATTCCGTTGTTTTCGAAGAACTGTCAAAACCAAAATACTTGAATTGGTATTTTAGAACTGACAAAAAAAGAAATGAGCACCCAAATTGAGATAACTGAGATTGTAGTCCAGAATGTTTTGGTCCAATTTCATAAAAATCTACTAATCTTTCTTAACTGCCCCTCATTTTCCATCTCAACAACCCCTACAAACAAGCATTGCTTTATTTGTTACATGGGGAATAGTAGTAGCAGGAGTTTTATTCAGCTTTCAAAGTCAACTAGAGAAAGGAAAGTGCAGGGCTTAATCCTGTTAGGTACCACTATGTGTAAAAGTCCAGCAAGGACACAGAGTCGGCTTAGCCTACAGGATCATATAAAGGATCTTGAGTATACTACAGAATACAAGCAATAATCAATAAAGTATGGTTTCCCTGCTACCCCTGCTACCGGCCTACCGCGCACAACAATTCAGGTCAGAGCTTGTGGTAGATGATTGTGCTCTCCTACGCAGATCCTCTCTACTAGGAAAGAAGTACCAGTAGCTAATCAAGTCAGAGTAGGGTGGTAGGGTGGTTGAGAAGCTTCTTGCTGGTGCCCCCAGGGTGACGGCACCACCTTGCTGGTGACCCGCCAGCTCTCAAGCTCCATTATCTGTGTGAGGTTGCATATTCTAGCAACACAAGTGCATCTTTGGCGCCTTTTTGGGGCATTGAAAAAAGTGAAATATCCAGCGCGAACGTTCATATCGGTGTCTACGGGAGCGACGTGCTCGGTGCCGTCAGATTCCTTCAAGCGCTCGGCTCTGAGCCATGTGGTAACACTTGTGATGCGGGGCTAGGATGACATGGCAGCGGCAGCACACCATAATGTGTTATGCGCTAGTCGTTTTCTTCTAAAAATAGGATAGTACCAGTATCTTATATCTGGTTATTCTACCTACAATAGGTGATTTGTGAAGAAATAGCTTGTCCTGCAAAAAGTCAGATGAAAACGAACACAGATTGTATATTACAGCAATACCTTGAGTTGTTCTGGTGCAGGGTGCCACTCAGGTGGCCCGTTATCCGTGAGAAGCCCCATAGCAAGGGGCGAAGCACTGATCACCCCAACACCTTTGCTCTTCAAGTACGGTAGCAAATCCACCAGCGCGGTATCATTGATTCCGTAGTGGCAGTAGGACAGAACCAAATCTACCGAGCCGGGAGGCACCCGGTCAAGCACGTAGGTGAAGATGCTCAACGGCAATCCGGTAATCCCAATGAACCGCGCCTTCCCGCTCTCCTTGATCTTTAGCAGCGCAGGAATCGTCTCATTCACAATCTGCAAACATCCAAAGAGCAATACATAGTGTTACAGGATCAACCATGGGTTAGAGGTGGTAGAGGGAATCCGTCGAACAGGTGGTGGGCGGCAAGGCCGACCTGGTCCAGGTTCGTGAACTCGATGTCGTGGCAGTGAAGGATGTCGACGTAGTCGAGCCCGAGGCGGGCGAGGCTCTCGTCGACGCTGCGCGTGACACGGGCGGCGCTGAAGTTGAAGCCCTCCTTGTAGCGGCCGCACTTGGTGGCGACCACGAAGCTGTCGCGCGGGACGCCCGCGAAGCGGAGGCAGTCCCCGAGCACCGACTCCGAGACCGCGCCGCCGGAGTACCTGCGC
>NW_024116122.1:0-13061 GCF_003073215.2 Triticum urartu | reverse complement strand
CCTCGAGGGCCCCGCCGCCGCCCGCTGCTTCGTCGGCCTCCGCATCCCTGACCCCGACGCCGGCGAGCGCCAGCATGTCGACGTCGTTCTCGTCACCAAGAGGTCAGCCCGCGACCACCCACGCTCCCTCCCTCTCCCCCGCTCACTTCGCTCTGCCTCTGGTTTGTGCACGTTCCGCTGAATTTTATTGTTCTAGCTCTCGAATAGTGCTAGAGATTAGAACAGACACTCCTCACAGCCTATTCCATCATTCCAGATGGATCTGTTCATGTATCTGTCTATATCTCCTGTGCTTGCTGAATGTTGTGTTTAGCTGGTGTAACATACATACTTACTAGCGGTATCATCTACTCGATCATATGAGCCTTGATGTGAATGACTGCATCCAGAGATCTTACATATCACCTAACCAATTCATTATATCATCGTCAATTAATTCGACTGACTGAACTGTCGCATGGTACAAAGTGGAAAGCAAGAGTCTAAATCTTTTTTGGCGACAGGGAGGTCATGGTGGTGGCAATCAACAATGTCTCTGGTTTTGTTGAGGTTGACAAGGATGGTAACTGGTTCACCGAAAAGAAGCGCAAGAAGGAGGTTATTCCAAACCCGGTATGCAACTTGAACATTCCATTTTGCTTAACCATTCCAGAATTGTTGTTGTAATAGCTTTTTAATTATTGAACTTAGTGTAAACTAGGGAGCCACCGAGTGAATGTAACTGCCTTACGGCAGTAAGACACCAAATCACAAAGTGTTTTGCAACTGTTGTCTTACCACAGCCTTGTACTTTTTGTGAGAAAACAATGTTATGGGACAGTGGGTCATGCATGTCAAGTAGTATATTGTTGCTACCTCCTGAGGGATATTCTTTACAGTGAACAAGAACTTGACGGTTTGTACTTTTTATTGTGTTCTGAATAATAAGATCATTTGCATTATGTTGCCAAATCCCAACTGCAGGTTAGTTAGTGGAAAAAGGAATACTCACAATCAAAACTCGAATGACTCTATTAGTTTACTTTTTCTTGTTTGATTCCTGCTCATCACTTGTTTGTAACATAATAACAGTACGAGTTGTATTATTGTCAATTCATTTGCTGAATTTTGTTCTCATAGGTACTAGAAGTCAGTAGGATAGCTGCCAATCTTCAATCATACTTGGAGCAGAGGGGGGCAACACTGCCTAATGGGATTGTAAACGGAAGAGTTGTACTTCCAAATCCCAACTGCAAGTTAGTTCTCTGTACATGACTTTTTTTTGCTTCACTGCCCTTAGATGGTTGCTCAGTTGTGTTGTGCTTTATCAGGCCATCATACACTATTAATCTTCAACCGGAGGTTATCTCGTCCGATCAATGGGAAGATCTTAAGGCAGACACAAAAGGTGGACTTTCGACATGGATTAAAGGTGCATTTCATGGAAACAAAAGCGACATCCAAGATTCGTTACTCCAAAATCTGTATTCTATTCTCAGCACGTCGCCTATGTGGGACAGGTAAAATACACCACCATAATGGTTTTTATTTTCTTCTAAACTTTCCATTGCCCTTATTCTTCCGATTGTCTTTCCTGGTGCATTAGGGAGGGACGGGCAGGAATATCATGAGAAAAAAAGATCTCATGCCATTTGTATTTTGGTTGGAGAAATTTGGGTTGTTAAGAAGCAACCTTCAGATTATTCTTTTATTTAGCTATTTGCAATCAGTAAATATTGTTAGTATGTACTCCCTCCGTCCCATAATATAAGAACGTTTTTCAAGCTAACATAGCTTGAAAAACGTTCTGTTAGCTTGAAAAACGTTCTTATATTACGGGACAGAGGGAGTACTATATTGCAGTTCAGTGCAACACGAGCACATAGAACCTCTGGTTATATTTTTATAGTTGCACTGCCCTTTCTAGGCTGGAACTCAGAGGGGACAAAAATGTCCTTGGTGAATTCATGGAATTTAAAGGCAAGCATGAAGACATGCCACTCCTGAAAAAAGTGAAGAGATCAAAAGTTAGCCGATTTGTCATCCAGAAATCAACTCTTTTTGGAGGTTTTGGTAAGCCCTGTGTACTGTGTCTTCTTGCTATTCTGTTTTGTACTCCCCATGTTAGCATATTCTGTACTGTGATTTGTTATTGCTCTAGGTTGGCAGGGAAACGGTTGTGCTTCAAGTAGTTTTGGCACATATACTAATGCCTAATACTAGATCGATGCATGAAAAGAAAATAGATGCATGAAAGGCCTGTAGATGTTATGGATATGTTCATCCTGGTACTGTACAGGAATTTATTTTATAAGAAAGCTCTAGTGATATGGTCAATCGAGCAGAAGGTAAAAATTCCTTCTCTTAGAAAAGGGAACTAAACATGCTAGATGAGTTCACAAGAAAAAATAAATTAAACAGCTAATCCGCCCAGGCTGCTAAATACCCACAATGTGACTAGCATTTGACTAAAGGCATACGTCTTGGACTAGCAGCAGGGTGGCCGAATAGAGGGAGGTCAGGTTCCATTTAGGAATTAGTGCTTTATTAGGAAGACTATGATAAAGTGACCCTAATCTGTTAAGGGGTCTGTATTGTATTAGGAAACGATGCTATGTATCTCATTAATGAATCATGCAATAAAACAATCTATTCTTCTAAACATTCTCATCTCGATGTATGTTCCAACCAATCCCCTGGAGGCTGGAGCCATGCCGTCTAAGATATCTTAAGCACGGTAGTTATCCTGTTGTGAATCGAGGTTCACGACAGCATCATAACAAAAATTGCAATACTACGCTAGTATATTACTCCCTCTGTAAAAAAAGTATAAGAGTGTTTAGATCACTTACAAGACCCCCTAGCTGCAGCACAGAAGACCTCACATATGGTTATTGCAACACCCTGCCAGCACCCATGGGTGGGTCTCATCAGATAATTAAGAGAAACATCAACAGTCTCTTCAAAGTCATCATTCGTCTTGGCCCTTGTTAATTATCCCATTGGCCACCTTCTTGATACTCACAGCACCTTCATGATACATCAGACGCCCTGATTCTTTCTGTAACAAGCCCCAAAAATCGGTCTGACAGCAGATTGAGATAATTACTTTGGAAGGATCAGATAAGAATGGCTTTGGAAAAAGAGGAACCATTGTTACTTTTATCGAACTTGTTTGATCACTCACCATTGTTGAGCATTTTCTGGTGTTTGAACAGGATTAAAAGAACACATTTTCACACTAGACATACTTTCCTAATGGATATGTATAGAAGATATGATCAGTTGTCTTAGTTGCATTTATTTTCATTGTTCAATGTTCATCACCTTCCAACATCACCTGATCAAATTATCCTCTTCCAAGATGCTATTTAAGCACCAACCACAAGGAGAGTTTTAATTCTCTATTTTGCTTCACTACATTGATTTAATCAGTTAACATAATCCGTATCCAAAATAACTAGCATGGCTTGTTTTTTCTGTTAAATCTGCTGGCTAAAATGCTCTAATCAATTTGAATGAGCCACATCTGTTTGATTTGGTTTGTCCCTTGCGCAAATACAGGCAGGTCGCGAGTCCAAATACTGTATTCTCCTCGAGATTACCGAGCTGAGGGCACTTCATCTTCAGAATGGAAAGAGATCTCCGTGAAGCAGTACACCGAGATTCATTTCCAGCCGTTGCACTCCAAGAAAGTCCGGAAATTCAAGCTGTCGAGTGTTGCTTCCGTGACACTGAGCGCCTAGTAAGTAGAAATTTCATGCGCAGTATCTTGGGTGTGCTACAGTTTCCAAACTTTCTGGCTCCCTCAGAAGAGATGTGTTTCTCTTGCCTCTGTACATCCATCCCTATTTTCAAGTCAAGATGTAACTGAACATGAATTACATGAATGAATAACAGAATATGTTTCTTGTTGTTGAGATTTAGGTGAGTGTGTGTAGACTGCAACTGCAAGTCTGCAGCTGAAATCTCAACCCCTCAGCCGTATTGGCATTGCTGGTGAGGGATGGTTGGTCCACTCTTTTGCTCTCTCCTTGTCTATGGGGTTTTGGAGCCTAGGATTGAACTGTCGTTTTCTGTGGAGCCACCTGGCGGAAAGGCAAGATGGATCTGGAACGCTTCTTTGTGTGTCGAGTAGTATGACGTATGCAATGATGCTCTGCATGCTTCACTCTACGGTGCCGGTCGCCGGTCGATGTACCGCCATTGTATGGCCCACCAGTGATGGTGATGCTGTGAATGTTAAGTATGAGCTTTGTCGATTTAGGATGGTTTTTTGTCAGATGAATATGTAGTTGACAGCTGATTTTGATCACTTGTTTACTTGACGTTGTTTGTCAAACCATGTACACCAAGCTTTTCAAAAGTTTCAGTTTCATATGGTTAATGTATATACAACTCATATCTATCTCACCCCTTGAAGCTTTCAACATTTGTTCATCATATTCATATAATGCTGCTGTACAAGGCAGTAGTAACATAACTGTGGACTTATTTTCCCTTTTGTTGGACCTAAGGATTACTACTACATTGCTAAGCACTGGCTCAAATGCTCCTACCATCCTGGTAAGAGTGGTGGAATACATGCGGCATGCTTGGCCTTGTACAGATTTGTACATCTGACCAACCATATTTCCCTTTTCAGGAGGAAAAAGAATACGGATATTTAGGTACATAAAGAATACAACCCTAGCTGCCCTTGAGATGTAAATCAATGAACTAGTGATTCTCTAATCCAAGTCCCCGTATATGGCACTGGCAAACTCCACCATCAGGTTGTTCAGCTTCTTGTTCTGAATCCTTTGTGGGATCACCTTCAGCTCATCACTGCAAATCAAAGTTCATCACAGGTCAGTCAGGATACAAGACACTTCACCGGATTTTCTTAGAATTTTTGAGCTGAAATAAATGCTAGTACTAATTCATAGAAGCGTGTGTACCTCGGCGGGTAGCATGGAGCGGACGGGGTGAGCATCTGGGCGAACTGGAGGGCGTCCTCGGGCCGGCACACGACGTTGTTGAAGCAGAGGTAGCGGCCGAAGGCCGTGGGGCACTCGTAGGCGGCCACGTGGGCGTCGGCGAGGAAGTCGGCGTCGACGGTGACGAGGACGCCGTGCTCGTACATCTCGGGGACCCCCTTGAGGCAGGGGTGGGCGGAGGAGAGCCCCGGCCCGGTGAGCAGGCCGGCGTTGATGGCCACCATGTCCACCCCTCTGTCCATGGCCAAGGCCCAGGCCGTCTTCTCCGACAGCGTCTTGGCCAGCGCATGCCACAACTGCACCAACCCCCCAGTAATAACAGTAAGTAAAACAAGAAGCTATACGTCAAGTAAAATGTGTGTCTTTCCAGTAATAACTATTGTGATTGCGCTGCTGTCCTAAAGGGTGTGTGTGTTGTGAAAGCATTGTTCCAAGCTTGCACATGCAACTTTGGTGACAGCTGCACGAGGAGACGCTGGTAGCTTGCGTTTGGCATTTTGGCAAACATGTCGGGAACATGGGGCCGCTGTAGTGGATGGCCCCAACAAGTAGGACACTGCTTCTCATCAGAATTCAGAAACAGAGGACCAGTTCTCGTCGAGAAATAAGTAGCTGGAGCAATTTAAAAGTGCCATTTGTCCATCTGCTTAATTAGCACCTATATATAATAATCAAATATTCAAAGCAAGGATGATCTTTGTGTGGACTAGGATGTGTTACTAGAACATATACAGCAGTATTTGTTTTCTTGCGGGGGCCGACTACATTATTTGTAGTAGCTCTCTTTCTGTGTCTTAATCTTCACAGTTGGGAAGCCGGTTCTTACTAGCCTCATCCACTTATTGGAAGTTTGAGTTTGACACGTACAGGTTTCTGACTGGTAATGCAGTGCTGCTAGGCGCTTGTATTGCACACGGATAATTAACGCCAAGAGCGACGGGACTGCTGCGTTGCTTTCTCGAGGTCTGGTGGCCCGCTTTCTTTCCGTGCTGGGTTCCGCAGCAAGGCTGTTTCACTAGTTGTTGGATTGATTCGTAGCAAGACATGCTTGCTGGGCTTCGCAACAAGACTGTCTCACTAGTTGTTGGATTTCGTAACAAGATTCTGCCCTTGCGCTGAAAAGAAAGAAGCTGCAGCGCTTGATTGATTGATTACCTTGCGCTTCCTGCAGAGGTTGAGGTCGCTCCAGTTCCGCTCGTCGAAGGCGTCGACGGGCTTGTGGTCGTCGTCCTTCCAGACGACGGCGGTGACGGAGGAGGTGAAGACCACCCGCTCCATGGTCACCGTCTGCGCGCACGCCTCCAGCACGTTCTGCGCCGCCCGGACCTCCACCTCCACCATCACCTCCTGCACCACCATCCATCAGCCACTCAGATTAATATAATTGATTAACCAGCTACTAGCACCCAACGGTCTGCTTAATTGGCGGCAGGCAGGCACAGCCTTGATTAGAACCAGCTGTGTGTAGTGTGTGGTGTGTGTGGTGAAGCCTCCATTCGGAGGCGTTAATGCACGCGGCGCGGGAAAGGCCTAGCGGCTTCTCCCCTGCCAGAGGTTTGGAGCAGAGTTAATGCTGCTGCACTGGAGTAGTACCAGTGTTGGAGGAAGCGGATGAGCTGTGCCATTAAGGCCCAGCTCACGCCAAGGAGAAAGGAAGAAATAGTGGTAGATGTTCAACGACTAGCTGTACTGTACTGTCGCAGTGGTACGGCAGTAGCGCCAGTGTTTTCTCTGAATTCTTACTTATCCAACCGATTAGCCACTGCAACATGGCAGGCAGGCCGATCCGGCGATCGGGGATAGATTAGATTCTTGCGGGGGTAAATAAGAGAATGGGGATCAAGCGACCCGATGTGACGGCACGATCGATCCATCCATGATTCTTTCTTGAAACTACTTCTACTAATTTAGTAGTAATGGCGGGGGGGGGGGGGGTGGTGGAGGGGGTGGGCGCGGAAGAGCTTGAGCCGGTCCTCGTCGTGGCCGGCGGCGGCGAGCAGCGGCAGCGCGTCGAGCGAGCGGCCGTAGGTGGCGGCGTGGACGGTGTAGCCCCGGCGGAGGAGGCGGTGCACGAGCGCCTGGCCCAGCGGGCCGGACGCGTCCATCACGCACACGCTCTTGTCCGACGCCGCCGCCGCGACCGGCGCCCCGGGGCACATGGCTGGCTCTGGCTGCTTTCGCTTGTAAGTACGTATGTATGCCGGAGCGTCCGAGAGAGCGCCGGAGTAGAGGGAGGTGGCGGCGGGAGTGGAATTGCTTACTGCTTTACTGGTGATGGGAGGAGGAGAGGGAGACGGTGGGTATATAAAGGGGAGGGAGCTGGAGCCGGATTGGGAGTTGTAGCGGGCAGGGGGTGTCCGAGTCGGGGACGGAAGAGGAACGCTGGTGGTGGTGGGTCAGCCCGGCCGGAGAGGGTCAGCCGCATCCAAAGGGCGTGCGGTGTGGGTGCGTGCTCTGCCCTCCCTCCCCTCGCCTCCGGTGGTGGTCTCAGGAGCGAAAGATGAGGGAGGACGCAACGGACTTGGCTTGGCTGGGGAACGGAAGGGGGGAAGAGGGTCAGGTGCCGGGTAGTTGGCAGCTGCGGCGGGGGCGGGGCGACGCCCAACTGTCTCCCCAACGACGCGCAGCTGCACGCACGCACGCGCGTGCGTGGCTCGTGCGTGCACCCATCCGTCTCCCTCCGTCCGCTGGAATTTGGGATACGCACGCAAATTCGATGCACCTCACCTGCGACAGACGGGCTCGGCTCCGGATCGGGAGGCGTTGACCTCTTGGCCGACGGTGGCGGGATTTAGCTCGGTTTGGTGCGAAGAGTGGCTCCTGCGTTGGCCAGCAGTTTACAGCTGCCCTGCCGCGATTCCTTCCCCCCACCCTCTTTCTTCTTCTTCGGCAGCGCCACCATCGCATGGCGCCGCGCGGGTACACGCACGCGTCAGGAGGGCCTCTACCTCTATCTACCCAGTATACTACGATACTCTTAGGGCCTGTTTGGTTTCAAATAAGTAATCAACTTATAAGTCGAAAAGTGAAAAAAAATTAACTTATTTTGTCAAACAGACCCAACTTATAAGTCATAAGTTGCTTCACCCCAACTTAAAACTTATAAGTCACCCTCTTTTGCATGTGTCCCACCACCTTTACATAAAAAAGCAAGGTGGGAGGGTGTGCTTAGATGATTTATAAGTCAGGTGACAACCAAACAAGCATGACTTATAAGTCACTGCTTTTAAGTCACCTGATTTATAAATCAGGTAACTTATTAGAACCAAACAGGGCCTTAACAAAATCGCATATGGATCGTCAAACTCCTTTCCGCCCGAACAGGTGTCATTCGATCGTGATCACTCTACTTTAAGCAAGGAGGGCCATACTGTGTTTTGATGAGAAACGAGGTGGTCTCAAGTGGTCTTCTGGCAGCCACGTACGTACGCTCGTCATCGGTCATAAGTGGACTTGATCCTTGTTGATCATGAGAAACGAGGAAGAGACTCAGTCTCGATATAAGTACTATTCTTGATGCCCTCTCCACATGGAGGTCGTGCCCCTTTGTATCGTTTTTTTAGAAATCTTGCCATCTTTATTCATTCAAGATTGTCGACATAGGTACTCCTTTTTTCCATCTATGTAGGGTCTAATGCATTTTTTAAGACCGCCTTTGACTATTGACAAGATTAATAGTACATGAGTTGTATAATGTGAAAATTATATCATTGGAACCTCCTTTCACATACGAATTTGACCATATGCTTTGTGTAAATTGCATGTCATATTATTGCTTTAACATTTGGTCAAACTTCGCCTTGAAAAACGCATTAGGCCTTATTTAGACTAGTCACAATCGAGAGTAACATACACTAGTAACATACACATATTCCTAGACTATGTTACTACCTTCATAGTGGGTAGTAGCATAAGTGTAGTGTCATGCAAAGGTTCATTTATTAAGTTATAGACTCATATTGCATTGAGACATGTGATGTTACAGTAACTAGCTAAGTTACTGTAACTATCTCTCTCATCGTTAACTCATTGCCACACAAGCAAATTTGCTGAGTTGGACCCAATGTTACTACTTAAGTTACTCCTATTGTGGCTAGTCTTAGATGGAAGGAGGGAGTACAAGGTTTGGATCATGAGGGTGGTCCTACCAAACATGTCTACCTAGGTCTAGGGTACAAGCAAACTTGGCGAGATTGTGAGCCTCATAATTATAGTTCCTACGCTCGTGAATAAAAGAGTAAGAAATAAAACTATTACAATGACTCGATATTTCATGCACCAACGCAGCATTGGGGCCTCCGGTGCCCCTGTTGATATCATTCACCACTTCTTGACAGTCCGATGCCACACAAATATTTTGAACCGCCAGGTCTTCAGCTAGAGCCAGAGCTTCACGACAAGCATAAGTCTCCAAAGTTAGTGGGTCATTAATACCTTGAAAGACAACCGCTGATGAACCCAGGTACAAACCTCCCTGGTCTCTGCGACGGCTCCTCCCAGTCGAGATCTCATCATTGCACCATTTACATTAAACTTCACAGTGCCACTGGGGGGTGGCAACCACTTCTCCCGAGATATAGACGCAACCGTGCGTGTTATCTGATGTTCCCTCAGAGCGTTCCCATAACCGAGCTCGTCGATGAAGTTGTTGACAAAGCACGAAGTCTGTTGCGGACTCTGAAAGATTGATTCATATATAGCCTTTCATCTGGCATACCAAATAGACCATAACGTAATCACCATTCTTGTGAAACTAGCCTGGTCCATCACCTCATTCAGCTCAAACAACCAGATCCTAGCGTTAGCTTCTAGGTTATCAAACATTTGGGAAACCATTGTTTCATCTGCCAAAGCCCATACACAGCGTGACATAGTGCATGCAACTAGAGTGTGTCTCCATGAATCCTGACATCCGCATAATGGACAAGCATCTTGTTCTGCCATATTCCCTCTCTTCAAGATATCCGTTGTTGGCGGTGAATGATGGGCAAGTCTCCAGAGGAAAATTCGTACCTTCGACGGGATCTTGAGTTTCCATAAGGAACACCATGATTTCTCGTCCTGCTCAGCATTAGATGATCCACCTCTTCCCGGCAGCCACTCCTCCCTCTGCAGTTTCGTTTTAAGAAAAAAAATTGTAAGTCGAGCTCAACGCTGAATCTGCCCTTTTTATCCGGGTGCCAAGCCCAGAAGTCATCAATGTTGTGTGTGCAGACCGGGATCCGTAAGATGGCTTCAACATCAATTGGCAGGAAAACTGTTCGGACCAGTGTCTCATTCCATGAAGTTGTAGCTGGGGATAGCAGCTCCGACACATACCTAGGAGGGTTCGCCACTAGCGAAGTGATGGGGCGCGATGTCATCTCCTTTGGTACCCAATTATCAGCCCAAATGTCCGTTGTTTGCCCATTACCAATCCTGCGAATAATTCATTGCTTGGCTAAGTCCCGCCCCTCCAGGATAGCGCGCCAAATTTGGGAAGGTCTAGATCCCAGCTCGGCACTAAGTATCGTCTTGTCGGGGTAGTAAGCTGCTTTGAGGATTCTCGCACTCAAACTTGTTGGTTCCTGAAGTAGCCTCCATGCTTGTCGTGCCAACAAAGCAAGGTTAAAAAGTTCGAGGTCTATGAAGCCGAGCCCTCCCAGGTGCTTCGGCCTAGTCATCACGTCCCAAGATACCCAAGCTGGTTTGTGCTCTCCTTGTTTGCACCCGCACAAAAACTTCCTAGTGATGGATTTTATGTGATCGCACAAACCTCTCGAGAGCTTAAAGCATGACATAGAGTAGACAGGGATAGCTTGGGCCAGAGATTTAGTAAGGACATCTTTTCCACTAGCTGATATGCATTTACTCATCCAGCCCTTCACCTTGTCCCAGACCTTGTCACTCAAATATTTGAAAGTCCCCTTCTTTGAGTGGCCCACATCAGTAGGCATGCCCAAGTACATGTCACTCAAAGATTCATTAGGAACTTGCAAGTAGCCCTTAACAGTGTTGCGAACTATCTCGGGACAGCCCTTGCTAAAGAAAATTGAAGATTTGTCTTTGTTTATCCTTTGTCCAGACACCGAGCAAGAAGTATCCAATAGGTTTGACACCTTTTCCGCTCCATCAACACTTGCCCCGAAGAACAACAGGCTATCATCCGCGAATAAAAGGTGATTCACTGTCGGGGCCGACGGTGCCACCTTAATGCCGCTGAGCTGGGATGATTGATTATGGGATTTTAAAAGGCGCGAAAGGCCCTCCGCTGCTATCAAGAAAAGATATGGAGAAATCGGGTCTCCCTGTCGAATACCTCTTGTGGGTTTAAACTGTTCTGACTTCACACCATTGAACATAACAGAAAATGATACTGAGCTCACCATATTCATCACAATTGAAATCGATGGTGCTGGAAAACCCAACTTTTCCATCATTGATCTTAAGTAAGACCACTCCACACGATCATATGCCTTCATCATATCAAGATTTAACGCCACATAGCTATTATTCTTAGACCTGTTCCTCTTCATAAAATGCAAGCACTCGTATGCTGAAATTATGTTACCAGTCTCCCCTGTACAAAGGCCGATCGCTCCTCTGATATTATATCTGGGAGGATGAGCTTAAGACGATTTGCAAGCACCTTTGAAGCAATCTTGTAAAACACGTTACATAGACTTATTGGACGGAATTGAGATAGTAACGTTGGATTTGATACCTTTGGAATAAGCACCAACATAGTATCATTCAAGGCTGCAGGGCTCTCCTCTCCCTTCACAATAGCTAAAACTGTCTTGGTCACCGTGTCTCCACAGATATCCCAGTGTCTCCGAAAGAAGTGTGCTGGAAAACCATTAGGCCCCGGAGCTTTGGTAGGAAACATCTGGAAGAGCGCGGTCTTAACTTCCTTCTCTTCATACAGGGCCAGCAAGGTATCGTTCATCACCGGCGTGACTTTCATTGGCACATGCTGAAGCACATCCGCTACCCCCTGTACTCCTTCAGAGGTCTAAAGTTGTTTGTAAAACTCAAGGGCCATTTGTTGCATTTCTGTAGGATCATCCGTTACTTGCCCATCTGGCCGTTGCAACGCCTTGATCAAGTTTTTTCTCTGGCACATCGAGGCCCTCATATGGAAGAAATGAGAGTTACGGTCCCCTGCCGTAAGCCACTCAACTCTAGATCGTTGCCTCCACATCAACTCTTCTCTTAAGTATAGCTCGATTAAGCGATCGTTAATCTTTACCTCTGCATGAGAAGGTCCCGTCCGCAAGCTGTCCCTCCATAAGTGTTCCAGCTCCTTTTTTAAAGTCCGAATCTCTCCTCGGACACTTCCGAAAGTGGTCTTGGACCAGTCGCCCAAATTATTAGCTAGCGCCTCGAGATTGGCGCAGACTTCACTGATCGATGGACTGTGGCTATTTGGCTCCCACCCTGCTTGAACAGTTGGCTTCAGATTGGGATGAGTATCCTGAAGGAAATATGCCCTTGAGGCAATAATAAAGTTATTATTTATTTCCTTATTTCATGATAAATGTTTATTATTCATGCTAGAATTGTATTAACCGGAAACATAACACATGTGTGAATACATAGACAAACAGAGTGTCACTAGTATGCCTCTACTTGACTAGCTCGTTGAATCAAAGATGGTTAAGTTTCCTAGCCATAGACATGAGTTGTCATTTGATTAACGGGGTCACATCATTAGAGAATGATGTGATTGACTTGACCCATTCCGTTAGCATAGCACTTGATCGTTTAGTTTGTTGCTATTGCTTTCTTCATGACTTATACATGTTCCTATGACTATGAGATTATGCAACTCCCGTTTACCGGAGGAACACTTTGTGTGCTACCAAACGTCACAACGTAACTGGGTGATTATAAAGGTGCTCTATAGGTGTCTCCAAAGGTACTTGTTGGGTTGGCGTATTTTGAGATTAGGATTTGTCACTCCGATTGTCGGAGAGGTATCTCTGGGCCCTCTCGGTAATGCACATCACTTAAAGCCTTGCAAGCATTGCAACTAGTGAGTTAGTTGCGGGATGATGTATTATGAAACGAGTAAAGAAACTTGCCGATAATGAGATTGAACTAGGTATTGAGATACCGACG
>NW_024116121.1:0-6459 GCF_003073215.2 Triticum urartu | reverse complement strand
TATATAGGTGAAAACCATCAGGCTAATCAACTATAATGTGAAAAGCATCAGGCTAACCAAATGATGATAGCACCCATCCAAGTCGCGCTATGCCGAAGAAACACTTCCAGGCACTACTTCCCAATTTACAACTAGGTGAGCTATGTTCCCATGCGTTTATTCGCAGAAATGAAATAACCTGGCAAGTAGAACAATATATCATCTATATTTGTGTAGCTTACTTGCAGAGTTTTGCAGTATCAGAATACATGCTCTGAGCTGCATCGCCTTGTTTCAGACCATCAATACCAGGAGGTTCCAGAAGTGATGCTACATGCAGAAATTTTAAGGCTGCCTCAAAATAGAGCCTTGTGCTTTCAAGTTCTTTTCCTTCTTTCTGCAGAGAAATTTGGTAAGTATCTTACAAAATAAAAGTAAGCATATTCATACAAGAGCAAAGGTGAACAACCTTCAAACGGTTAGCCTTGTGCTTTAAATCTCGAGCTTCTTTGAGAGCATATGCAGTTGAATTACTATCTTTCCCATCCGTAGGATTTGAAGTTCCCTGTTTGGCAACACGCTGTTGCCCTCCATTTTCATCACTGCTTCGCCTTGACTGTGGTGTCAATTTTGACGCATTAGATTTTACTGGAGTGGAGTGGGTTTCTTTCAGAGGCGAAGGGGCAATTTGGGCTTTGGGCTTCTCCATATCTTGCTTGTTACTCTTGGGATAAGATTTATCTTTTCCAGATGGCACCTCTGGTTTAGGATTTCCATCCAGAGCACAATGAGTTAATCCATTTCTATCTTGGATAGGAGCTGCAGTTTTCTTACTTTCAATCGCGATCAAATCTCCTTTCGAGCCCGAAGCTGCAGTCCTAGGTTGCACTAAAGAGCCATCAGTGCGCAAGTTATTTTTATCACCAGAATGCAGGTGGTTATAACCCCTCGCTGTGCTGGAGCCATTCACAGTGGAGTCCTTTCTCCCAGATGCATGCTGCTGATCATCATCCAAACCCTTTCTCAATGAAAACCTTTCGGATGCATGGCCTTGAGTTAACTGAACTAATTCATCATCTTTGTCAGAATTTCCTTGTGAAGAGCCATGTAAGACAGGTTCACTTGCAAGCAAACTCTCCTTGGACTTCTTAGCCTGCCGAACATTGTCTACTATATCAACTTCAGTATTGAGATACTTTACTGAGCTCGGCATGGTGCCTGGGTTAGCATTCATAGGCCCATCTTTCTCCACTATTCTGTTCTGGGAGAACTTATCAATGTTAGAGTTCCTCGGTGGTGATGAGGAAACTGATTCAATCGGTGAAGTCTTTGCAACTTGGGAGTTATTTTTCTTTTTCTGAGAGCCTGAAGCTTTTGAAGAACTTGAAGCTATGGCTGTGGTCGGAACATCACTAGAAGCAGCTCCAGCTAAGTCCAAAGCATGTTCAGAAGATCGCTTATCTAATACTTCGGATGGACCTCTTTTACCAGCAAAGTGTGTGCTATCCTCCACAAGTTCATTGTTTACATGACCACCATAATAAGAAGAAATCTGATTAGAGTGCAGACCTTTTCCTAATTTAGAATCCGTCGTGGAATACAGTTCTTCAGACTTTATTGGCTTGGACTTTGTTTCCTTTAAGTTTTGATCCTTATGAGTTTCCTTGGCAGCAGAGCTGTGATTCACTGTGGTTCCTCTGCTCACCTGAGCTATTGAACTATGCTGACTCTCCTCCCATTCCTTCACTATCCTCTTCTTGCTAGAAACGTCTGATCTCTGTACATCTGAGGTTTGGTATTGTTCCTTGTTCCTATCTTCAGGAAGAGCTATATCCTCATCCTTGTCTCTCTTGGACTTCTCCAAACGATCAGACCTCGCAACACTTTTTTGCTTCAATGAAGAAATATCACCCTTCTCACCCAAACTCTTTGCCTTTGCAAGAAAAGCCTTGGCCTCATCAGGAACGTCTCCACTAGCTAAATCACATTCAGGGTTCCGGTCTCTGCTAGAACGATGCCGCTCCTCCTTTTTAATTTTCTTAGAAGCTTTGTATTCACCATAATCCATCTCCCTCTTGCCTTTTCCTTTTGAATGCTTCTTGGATCTTTCCACAAGATCTCCTGTATTGCCACCAAATAAATGTAAATACAAAATACAGTGAAAGCACACATGAAGGCAGTGTATCAAATAGAGGAAGAACAATAACAGAACCTCCATCAGAATAGCTGCCACGATTCTTGCTCTTGGACTTCTTCTTTTCAGTGGAAACGTCAACTGATTTGCTCACAGAATCTCTCTCGGAAGGATAGTGATTAGTATCAGCAGTACTTCTAACTCTAGGAGGGGGTTGGGTGATCGTTGAATAAGCTGAAGCTTGTGTTGGGTGAGAACTGTCAACCAAAGCACTTCCATCACCTGGAAAACTCTTCCTTTTCCTACTCTGTTCAGCATGTCCATTTATACTGAACGTGTTGGCTGTTGCCAGTCCAGAAGAAGCAGCATGAGGATGACCAACTGAAGGAATACCGTTGGCAGGGGGTGGAATGACATATAGTGCATTCAGAGCATTTGTAGTCTCCTCCTCACCAACATCGCACCTATTCATCCCAGGCCTGCAAAAATTCCAAATTCTAGCTATTCAGAAAGGAATAAAGAGTGTTCATTAACTAATGAACATGGAGAATATTATAGAGCTATAAGATATCACCTCACTGAAAAAAACAGCATAACCTACAACCTAACAGTTTCAGTGTAAAGCAGAAACCCGCAATAAGATCTATCCAAATTTTAATCCACTTGCTTGCTATAAGTGTAGTACTTTCAAAGCAGACAATCAAATAGCTCCTGATAATAAGGTGCTGCTGGTTACATGCTATCTACAGATAAGACTCATGGAGAGAAGAATTAAGGCGGCAAAAAAGCAGGAGGTATACAATTGTATAAGAACTATAACTTACAGCCACAGTTGCATGCTACATTTCCATTCCTTTGGAAGAGTATCAGGATCCGACTCATATGGTAGGAGACGCCATTTCTGACATATGTCACATTGTACCCAATGTTCCTCTATCACGACAGGTGCTTGAAGTGCAGGAGCTGCATTTGCAGTCGATACAGAAGATGGAGGTACATGCATCTTCTGCTCCTCAGAAGCTATATGTCTGTCATGCTTTGCACTAGATGAAATCTCCCTCTTTGATGCCCCAAGCATATCAGAATCCCTTTTGATCCAATATTTTTCCTTTGGCTGCAACTCTCCCAATCCAACCCCATTCTCCAATATATCCTGCTCTTTGGATCCATGGGATCCGTCAGGCAAACTGTCCCTGACATCTCTATGTGGTTTTGCTTTGGGTTTCTTCCCGGAGTGGCTAGATTTGGAGTGAGAATCGTTTTTCCTCTCTTTAACTCCAGCAGAAGAACGAGCACCCTTGTCAACATCCAGAAGATCAGAAGATGTTGGAGCATTCTTCTTTTGTTCCCTGTGAATTCTTTTGGCCTCACTCTTGGTGTTACTTTTCACATTTGTATCATAAAGTGAAGCCTCTTTGCTAGTAACCTTCTCCATGCTTCTGCAAACAGCAGGAGCTTTTTCATCTATAACTGCGTTTTCTTCAAAGTTAATGACAGAAGGATTGATTTTACTCTCAGGCTTTATTTTTCTTTCATGTTTCCTATCCAACAGAAAATCTGTGTCACTGGTTGTATTCATCTCTTCTAAAGTCAACGCTGTCTTTTCTGTCACAGGTTTCAGCTCCCTCTTTGCTGCTGAAAGTTCCAATTCTGAGCTGCCAAAACCACCACTTGCTAAACAGTCGGTAGTCTCCTCTTTGGCAGTTTCAGCTGTGATTGTCTTGCTGTTGCTGTTTACAGCCCATTCTTTCAATCGATCATCTTTGTTTCTTTCCAAAGA
This sequence comes from Triticum urartu, assembly GCF_003073215.2. NCBI lineage: Eukaryota > Viridiplantae > Streptophyta > Magnoliopsida > Poales > Poaceae > Triticum > Triticum urartu. The sequence continues at coordinate 2,566 of NW_024116121.1, read as the reverse complement.
TTTTCCTGTTGCTTCTTCTTCAAATTGACAATTGCTGTTTGCATCCATGCCTCTGGGACTAGACGGTATGCTGAGAGCTTCTGATGCAATCTTCTGGCCAGCAAGTGTTTCTACATCGATCTCATTTTTCATAAATGCACTGACATCGTTTCTATTACTTGACCTCTTCATATCTGTGGGTTTCTTTTTCTTACCATCAGACTTCATTTTCTTAACCACATGCCCTCCATATGCTTCCTGTGCATTTTCTATCTCCAAGCTTGTTTCCCATTTCTTCAATGAAGGCACAACCTTCTTTGTCAGTTGCAACAAACTGCCATGAAGAGGGGATAACAAGTACCCTCCAGGAACTGAAAAGCATGTCATGATCTGTGCGATCATGTTTAAAGAATGGAAGTGATTATGTGCCCTTTGAACCATTCATAATAAAATACAAGTACACAATGCTAATACAGTGAACATGTAGACTTTACCTGAAGAATGGTCCGGGGAGATTCAAGTTGCACATTGCTAAATTCGGGGGAGAGGCCCCCGTGCCCATCAGGGCTTTCCTCCACGGATGAAGGTGAAGAAATGTCAAGGCCCAAACCACTGTAAATAGCTGCATTATTTCTTGCCAAGACATTGTCGGAACCAACTTTTATCCGTACTTTAAATCTATTCTGGTCGCTAGACTTAGATGGGCCATTTGAAGGATCATGGGTGCTAGAGCCCCTTTTAGACGCTGTGCTTTCGCATCTTTCCTTTTTAATTGAATCACCAGAAAAAGGAGCCACAGAACCATTATTCTGGGAAACAGATGGAACGGCCATAGCCGGAGGGTTCTGACACACATCCTACATTACAAACCATTAGATCAGACTCAAAAGAAGTAAACCATCAAATCATCAATGCCATATGAATTAATGTACATGGCAATGCTGATGCAGAAACCAGACAGTACAGCCAAAGCCAACTTAAGCACCTCAGTAGACTGGTGATAAGGAGATCTTGAGCTAGCATTTGCCACCTTAGGTGGAGTTCTAGTGTGGGGCAGAAGGGGGGAACGCTGGTAGGTTGGCAAAAATGAGCCATATCCACCAAATTTTGATCCTGTCAAAGATTAGTGTCACGTTTAATGTTTCTATAGAATGAAGCCAGATCAAACTAACTGCAGCCACAGCAAAACATTTCCTCACCTAGATTCTCTGCAGAAACGCCTCCTTCAAAGTCCTTTTGAAAATGGCCTAGTACATTTTGTAGTTTTTCATCCTACAACAAGACGAACAGACATTAGAAAAAACATGATCACAACAATATGATTGTAGGTACAGTACACCTAAAGTTGCTAGTGACTATCCCATTTGTGTATTACAATTGCTAGTGACTACTAAATTCATGTTGAAATTTTTTCATACAAACAATGAACTACATGAGAGCTATAGACACTTTTCAAAAATTGACTATATGAAGCATGAAGCCATTATTAACCTTGTCTTCGGAACATACACTTTTTTAGTAATTTATGGAGCAGTGGATGTCATAACAATGAACCCATTAATACCAAAAGGCTGAGAAGAAGCAAGCCAATAATAACACGAATTTGGCGATGTCAAAACTAATGCCATGGATTTAGCTTAGTGGTAGAGGAGATAGGGTCAGGGGTCGATCCATGTCACAGATTTTTCTTTGCACAATTATAAAGTTACTGTCTGGTCTCAATTAGAGACCGGGACTGGCCAAATCCAAATTACCACTAGTAAACGAAAAACCAACACCCCATCAGACTGAGATTAGCTTCTTTAGTTCCATATATAACAGCACGCGTCATAGAAGTGCTTACTTATTTAGCAACAAAAAACGTAAAATGTAATTGATCAATCAATGCGACAAACAACGTAAAATGTAATTGATCAATCAATGCAACCGCTTCTAGTAGCGCATGAACTACAACGACAAATCTCGCAAACTTTAATTGATCCACCAATGTGACTGCTTCTAGTAGCGCATGAACTACAGCGACAAATCTCGCAAACTTTAATTGATCCACCAATGCAACCGCTTCTAGTAGCGCATGAACTACAGCGACAAATCTCGCAAACTTTAATTGATCCACCAATGCGACCGCTTCTAGTAGCGCATGAACTACAGCGACAAATCTCGCAAACTTTAATTGATCCACCAATGCGACCACTTCTAGTAGCGCATGAACTACAGCGACAAATCGTGCAAACTTTAATTGACCCACAAATCGTGCAAACTTTAATTGACCCACCAACGGAGCCGGCCGGCCGCAACGGCTAGACTGGCACCATTCACACCTGCAAAGCGGGAGAATCGAACAAACGCGGGCATCCGTTACCTGCGCAGATCAAGCTCATTTCGTCGCACTAGAAAAGTAGGCGCGTTATATACATCTACTGGTAATCATGTGGTGCCGGAATGGGCATGGAAGCTGCAGTGATGAAGCAAGCAAGCGAGAGGCGCGGGAGGAGCGGGAGGAGGAGGGCCACTCACAATGTAAGCGAGGGAGACGTCCGGGTCGTCGAAGGGGGGCATGTCGTCGGCGTAGGCCTCCCCCTCCTCC
>NW_024116120.1:0-14596 GCF_003073215.2 Triticum urartu | reverse complement strand
CTGGATGTTGGATCCCATGCAAGAACGGCCTGCGTCAGGGAGACCCGGCCTCCCCCTACCTCTTCTTAATTGTAGTCGATCTGCTCCAGCAACTTATCCTACAGAGCACCGATCCCGATCTACATCACCCCATCTTTACCCACTTGCCCCCTACCATCCTCCAATATGTAGACGATACTTTGATCATCGCAGCCGCCTCTCCCACCGCAGCTGCCACACTCAAAAAATCCTTCAGAACTTTGCTCAAGCTACTGGCCTCACCATAAACTTCTCCAAAACAACCCTAGTAACCTTGCACGTCAACGAAAACCTAGCTGTCAACACTGCCCTCGCTATGGAATGCATGCGTGCACCCCTTCCTCAAACCTATCTTGGACTCCCCCTCGCTCCGACCAAGCCTCCATCCTCTGCCTTCGCACCGTTAGTCCACCGATCCTGTAAACTTCTCGCTGGTTGGCGTGCCAAGCTCCTAGACAGAGGCGATCGTCCCATCCTCATCTCAGCCGTTCTTGACTCCCTGCTCACATACTATATTTCTGTCTTTCGCATCCCTAGAAAAAACCTAAAAGTCATTGATTCCCTAAGAAGATCCTTTTCCTGGGCTGGTGAGGATGATTGCTCGGGTGCCAAATGCCTGATTGCGTGGAAAAATGTTTGCACACTAAAAAAATTCGGTGGGTTAGGGCTGAAAAATTTACAGGTTCAAAATAATTGCCTCCTAATGAAGTTTGCTGTCAAGGCCCTCTCATCCACGCCATCACCATGGCTTGATTGGCTAGAGCTTCAACACCCCAATGCCCTAGTCTCCTCGGGCCCCCAAGCTTCATTCCTATGCCGCACGATTGCTCAACAAATCCCAACCTTACAGTCAATTTCCTTCGTCTTAACAAACAGTGGCACGCACACTTACTTCTGGTTAGACACCTGGCTCACCCCAAAACCCCTAGCTACCACTTACCCAAACCTCTTCTCATACTCAACACTGCAACTGGTTAAGGTGGCTAACATCTTGCGTTTCAGTCTCGAAACAAACCTCCGTAATCGTCTCTCTCTCTCTCAGCAGAAACAGAGTTGGTTTCGCTTTTGGCTATTTTGCAGGACTTCGCGCCTTCGTCGGAGGAGGATCAACGATTCCTCCTTAAGGGTCATGAATTCTCCACCAGGCAAGCTTACGGCACCATCATGGCAAGGCCAGAAACGTACCTCATTGCCCCTCTCATTTGGACCACCAAGGCTCCATGCAAGATCAAGATCTTCGCTCGGCTACTCTTCAAGGATCGCCTGAACACCGCCGTCAACCTTTCCCACAAGAACATAATCACCTCGGACTTATGCACACGGTGCACCATGCTGCCGGAAGATTCCACTCACCTCTTCATCTCCTGTCCCCTCGCCAACAGAATCTAGCAAAGAGTTGGCATTCTACCCCAAGATGAAGATCTTAATGAACTTTGGGACGTGCCACTGCCTCACCACCTGCCCAACAAGGCATGGCCATTCGTCCTCCTTGCGCTCCTCTCCTCCATATGGGCTGCGAGAAATGATATGCTCTTTAGAAATATCGATCAATGTTCTGTAATAACTATTAGGAACCTAATAGCTGACTTGGATCTTTGGTCACACCGTCTTGTTGATACGGGTGACAAGGAGGACGTCTTCTTGTGGCGTCCCTCCCTCTCTGCACGATGCACCGTGCCTCTGTAACCTGGTTCTGCTGTTTCGACAGCCGCTTTGAGCAATATATTCAGGGGGGGGGCTCCCCCCCCCCCCCCCAACCCCCCGCTCGGTGATTCTCAAAAAAAAAAACGAGTAGCACCGCATCTTATGGAGATATGTGGGACTGATAGACATGGAAAATCACAGTTGTCTTTATTGGCGACAAGTGGCATAACACATATCCAATTGCGGGCGGCCGCTGCTGCCTGTGAGCTATGTCACTCCTTTAGGGTTTCAGCTATGCTTAGCTCGTAACGATAGTCGCTACTTGGTCCTAGTTTTACTTCATCAACATAGTGATTTTAGATACGTTTAGTTAAAATATATAAGCTCGATGCAACTTTTACCTAGTTAAAATAAGCTGGCGATGCAGAAGCCTCCGCCGTGGAAGTAGACGAGCACCGGGAGCTTCGGATGCTTCTTTTCTGCGCGGCCGGCGGTGGTTGGCCTGTACATCCGAAGGCGGAGGCCGTGGCCGGTGTCGTACACCACGTCTTTCCACTCGACGGGCAGGTCGGAGGGGACGTGTCTCAGCATCGGCAAGTGAGAGTAGTCCAGGCTGCGCCTCACGGTGCCGTCGCTCAGGAGCTGCACGATGCCCATGCAGTCCTCCATCACATGCGGCTGCGGCGCCGGTGCCAAACCCGAGACATCCGACCCCGGCGAGGACGGTATATTCGGCATTGTGGTACGTTTGCGTTGGCTTGGCTACACGGTGGTCTTTCCTATACAAGCTACAAGTAATAACCGGCCGGGCACAAGCACATGTTCTCTGTTTAGTCACCCAAGGAACACATAAACACAAAAAAAACTTGGCACATCAGTGCACGTCTGGTGCCTCGTTGCCTGTGTATATGGTTTTTTTTCTCGAGTGTACGTCAATGATGTATCATATTGCGAAATATCATATTTTTATAAAAGGAAGCAAAATATTTAAAAAATCCCACGATCTATGCCAACATCGACCATCATAACACCCACGCTGCCCAAACACCATACATCAATGTCTCACAAATCTATCTAGACCCCCCACACCCACACCTGCTCGCTTGTAGTCCAGGACGTCTTCTTTAGGATCCACCTGGCTAGCTCTATCGGCCCTTTAAATTGTCCCACCTCCTTTGTTTTCATGTGGCCCATGCCACTCCGGTCTGTGTATATCTGAGGACGAGGAAACAAATCAAGGCACAATACACGGAGTGCTCTAGACGCGCTCAGCGCCGGAAACGTGATCTGGCGCTTACGCGCACCCCAAGCAGACCGCGGCCCAGCAGAGTTCGCTCCCTGGCCCTTTTTTCTTTATTTTTTGTGTTGTTGATCTGGTAGATAAAAACCGGCATTTTTAATACTTTTGAATTTTTTGTTGAAATAAAAAAATTCACTGATTTTTTAAAAAGTCCATCGATTTTGGAAAAAAGTTCATCATTTCTTTAAAACTAGCAAGATGTATGTGCATTGCACGGAACATCAAGATGCATTTTTTTATAAAACAGTTGTTGTGATTGACCATGCGGGAGTAACCCCATGTGTAAAAACTAATGATATCCCAAGAGGAGAGATAAGGTGAGGAGGAGTGGGGCATGGTGGTGATTAGTGGTCGGACTGAGCGGAGGCATGGGGATGGACGATGCCGACAGCGGTCACCATGCCAGATTGTTTCAGAGGCTTCCTTTTTAATTGCTCAACAATGAGGTTGTGGGAGAAAAGGATGTACGAGGGAAGGTCTTATCTGCAAATCTGGAGAGAGGTGCGGGTATCTTTTCGCAAAATTTCCCTAGTTTGCTTTCTATCCCTCAGATATAGATCAGACGGTCTATATTGCAAGATGGCGGGCACACCATCATCACCAACTCGGTTTTTTATAAGAGTAGAGAAAAAAGATCATAAATTTTAGAAAAGTTAATTGATTTAGAAAAAAGTCATATACTTTCAGAAAAATCATAAATTTTAAAAATAAATCATTGATATTTTTAGAAAATTCATCGTTTTTCTAAAAAAATCATCAACTCTGAAAATTCATGAATTTAAGAATAGAAAAATGAAAAAAAATGAAAAGAAAAAGAAAAAGGCAAAGATAAGAAAGAAGAAAAAGGGAGTAAGTTATCACAACACGTCTGGTGCCCCAGGTGGTTACTGCAGTTTATTGAGAAGGAGACCGCGGGTTCGAATCACCTTGCACGCCGGCCAACGCGAATGTGGGTGTGCACTAGTTTACGGAAAACGAAGAAACATGCGCTGAAGGCACCAAATAGGAAATGTCGTTACAGTATGCACGCTATTGGACAGATCTGTTAATGAGAGCGCTAGACATGAGTTATTCTTTGATCTTTTGTTTTCTTTGAAATTATTTGTAAAAGGTTACCCTTTACGAAATTTACTCTCCACCAATGTAACTTGAGTACTCATGTGAGTCACTTGTCGCAACTGGGAGTTTTTTCCCGTAGATTCGTTTATTCAAAATGTTTTATCTCTTCAACCATGTGTTCAAATACATAACGGTTTTCACTTTTAGATTGTTTTTGTTGAGGTCTTTGAAACTAGATCCCATGTTAATAGGTCCGACGTACCTTTTTTCACAAAAAAGGAAAACCGAAAGAAAACAAAAAAACCAAAAAAACAAATCGACAACTGAAAAAAACGAATAAAAGAAGCCGGAGCCCAAAAGCACAGTTGTGGTTTTCACCTTCTTTTGTAAGCACATGCTATGTTTTTCCCATTTAAGGGAAGCACAAGCCATGCTTCTTGCGGAAGCAACACTTTGCTTCTCGAAAGCACAAATGTGCTTTTCATAAAATCACATGCTATGCTTTTCCTTTTTCTGGTGAAGCACAATTGTGCTTTTAGAAAAGCACAACTACGCTTCTCATGGATGCATAGACGAAAAATATAGGATGTGCTTCTCGTGAAAGCATAGCATGTGCTTCTCGCGGAAGCAAATCTGTACTTCCGGAAAAGCACAAACGTGCTTCCGCCTGAAGCACGACTTGTATTTATCCTTTTTTTTATGAGAGGAACAACTGTGCTTTGCAAAAAAGAACTCAAGAAAAAGTGTACCGCCAAAACCCAGGGAAAGTGAGGCAAAAGCCAAACGCAAAAGAACCAAAAAATTCTTAAAACACGTGCAGAAAAAAGAAAAATCCGTGCCCCCACAGTGCACCCAGCACATGACACGTGGCAGCAACTAGACGTAGCTAGGGCGCTCCCACAGCGAGCCCCCACAAGGATGCCCGTTCAAAAGAAAGTTAGTTGCTCCCTCCTTTCCTAGCGTTTCATCGAGCTTAACCTCTTCTTTGATAATAGCATTTACTTTCTCCGTCCGCGAATAAGTGTACATCTAAATTTTGTACTAAGTCAACATTTTAAAATTTTGACCAACTTTATAAAGAAAAGTAGCAACATTTATGACACTAAATTAGTATTACTAGATTCGTTTCGAAATGTAGTTTCATAATGTACCAATTTGATGTCATATATGCTACTACCCATTTTTATAAAGTTGGTCAAAATTTTAAATGTTGGACTTAGAACAAAAGCTAGTTATACACTTATTTGCGGACGGAGGGAGTATGTTTACCTCTTCTTTATCTTTTATCACATAGATGAGTTCATCTACTTTGGCGGTCAACTCCGTGTTTTTTTTCTTCAATAACTCCGTGTTCATACATGTTGCAGTTGGCCAGATTGCATTTTTCTTCGGCAAAGTAGGCCATTTTTTTAGTAACATTAGTAGGACAGATATAGCCCTGACGTTCTACGGACCGCTGCCAAGTAGTGTGTGGCTTCGACTGTTTTACTAGGCCGGCCTGATCCTTATCTTATTGGGCCCGGCTCACAACTTGCCGCCTATCTATCTTGCTTCCACGCCGGCCGCAACGCAGAGCGACACCGCCGCCGCCGCGGGGCCTCGCCGGAGAAGCAACCCAGCTTCCGCGTCTTCAGGATGGCGGCGACTCTGAGGAGCCTCGGGATCAAGACGCGGACGTGCAGGAGGGCCGTGAGGGAGCTTCGGTCGTACGAGGAGGAGGTGGAGAAGGAGGCGGCCAAGACCGCAGCCATGAAGGAGAGTGGCGCCGATCCCTACGATCTCAAGCAGCAGGTGAAAAATCTCCAACTTACAAGACTCTTTCTTTTCTTGTCATCTTAGTAGTTCTACTTCCAGTCCATCCCAGTTTTGCCCCGAAAATATTAACCTAAACAAATACTACTCTGCATAATTTTCTTCATCTATTGTCACAATAGAATATTAGACAATCTATTGTTCTTCAGGCTTCAGCCAGCAAAGAAAATCTTCATCTATTGTCACAATAGAGTACTCCCAACCTAGACTTGGTGGTGGTTGATTGAATTTCTGTCTGTGGTTTCTGCCCATGTGATAGTCTTGATGTTAGACAATCTATTATTCTTCAGGCTTCAGCCAGTATATAGAAAATCTTCCAACAAGAACTGGTTTGCATTTCTTGTATGTATGTATGTATGTATGCTATTGGTCGGACAGCCTATCTACTACGTTGCATGGATACTTGGATACGTATCGGACACGCGATACGGGGATACGCCCGATACGTCAATTTTCTAAAAACATGGATACGGGGAAACGTTTATATATAGATGTTACATATATTAATTATTACAAATATGAAGAAAAAAATTAAGGAGCTTCTAGGTCAAAGCATGCCTCAATACAATTACCCCTTTCTTTTCTTGCACTTAGTCCACTTCCATTAATTGGCAGTGAGATTTGATTAGGTTTGTTGTTCCAAACAATGCATCGACTCTCTCTTGCTCACCTTTCAATTGAATAAAAAACCATTGACAGACATATTTTCACATGAACTCACGCCCATGTTGAGAATCTTCAAAGGTGTGCCTTTATTATTGAGGGGATTTCACGTCGAACGAGGGGTTTCAGGTATCCAAAATGTATCGCAGAAGTATCCTAGGAGTATCAAACATTATTTTCTTTTTTTAAAATCAAAATATCAAGGGATACTTGCAGGATACGTATCGGGAAGTATCGGGGCAGTTTCCGAGTATCGGGGCAGTATCCGGCTGGATACGCGGACTTTCTGAAGTATCCGCGCAACGTAGCCTATCTAAATGTTACAAATAAAGCATCTTGAAGCCGTGATGGGCATAGCATCCAACCAACCGTAAATCAAATGAACATGTGGTATATGCCCTCTTTAATTACATCCCTTTTGACAAGTATAATTTTCCATTAATTATCACATTTTTCAGGTTTAACGTGCAGCTACAACCACATGCTTATGAGATATTACAATTCACATGTGTTTGGAGAACTCTGACATGTTTTTTTTACTTTTTTGTAATTGAGATCGCAAATGGCCATTGCTGTCAATGTCTAAGATCCTTTATCTAAGTGCCTCTTTAGATGAGGAAATGCCAATTTGTGATCATACAAATCTCTGAAGTTGTAGCTCCATGTGAATTGCACTGTATCTTAATGTCATTTACTTCTTCAGGAGAATGTTTTGGCTGAGTCAAGGATGATGATACCAGACTGCCATAAGCGTCTTGAAGCCACACTGGCAGAACTGGAAGCAACTCTGGTACCGTTTCTGAAACATTTGAGCTAAATTTGACATTATATATGTGTGATCTTGTCATGAGCTGTTCCAAGCTATTTGCAGGCCGAATTGAAGGAGTCAGGAGAACAAGGTGACGAGATAGGAGAGGCGGAGAGCGTGATCACAGAAGTTGAAACTGTATTTGAGCAATTGGAAGATCAACTCACTAGTCAAGTCAAGAGCGTCGGTGTGTTGAAGTTTTAGCAAGCATCTTGGTAAAATACTTGCCCTGACTTGTAAGATACTGATTGCATGAGATGTTTTAAACCGTTGTTGGTACCTTGGAAACTCATTCCATGAGATGTTTTCATGTCAGTTGGTGTATCCATTTTATTTGGTGTTTGGTTGCAATCTCATTATTACGCAGCTGAGAGCGGTTGACTCAGAAATTTGTCCCGGATGAATCAGATGGAGTTGTGACATGATATTTCAGTGGATACAGTAGACATGCCAATTCAGATTCTGTAAAATTTTCAGCTTGTTTGGACTATCTGGACCAGGGGAAGGTCTCACGAAAAATGGCATAAGCCGCAACAGGCGCAAGCCTGAGCTGCCAAATTCGAGATTTTACCTGTGCAGATCATAGAGTTTAATTAGCTATATTGAACTTTGCAGTGCCGCAGCAGGTGTGCAGTGTTACTATCTAGTCAAGGAGAGGAGGATATTTGTAAGAAAGAAAAAAGAGAGGAGGAGCTCAGTAATTCACACCATGACATCCTCGGCCTATCAACTGTGATGCGCGCTTTATCTGTAATCCTCATGGATCATGGCATCCGTTTCACATACTCAATCGCTTTTCGCCGACCGACAACGCTAGGAGACAATTACCATTTTTCTACGACTGACGAGGTTGGGAACTAATCACGCATCCTGATCAACAAAACTGTCCATCTATTTTCTCTGACCAACATTCTCCTCGAGGTTGGATATTCCACATCTGCTGAACATTTCAAGTTTGAAGACGATGTCTGTCAAGTATCAACACAGCTTAATTGGAGGTGTTATGCAGGGTTAACCATTGGTTATAATTAACCAAATTGTCTTGCAAGGCCCCTAAAACCCGAAACTACAACATAGCCGATTCAAATCAGGTGTTTAAAGAATAGTACAGTATATTGTTATCATTTGGGAAATCATACTTTGTAATTCTCTACAAAATTAATAAGTAAACTGTTTTCCTATCTTTAATTGCTTTTTTATGATTTTATAGGTATGTATGTTGGCAGACTTCATATTTATTTACTGCATTAGGCTAGCCATAGTGGGAGTAACTTAGCTAGTAACATAAGGCAACCCAAGGCAAATATGCTTATGTGGCAAAGAGTTAATGAGGAGAGAGGTGTTTGTGGTAACATAATATGTTACTGTAACATAACGCACCCCAATGCAAAATGTGTCTACAACCTAATAAATGAAGGCTTGCATAACACTAAACTTATGTTACTACCCACTATGAAGGTAGTAACATAGACTAGTAACATATACATGTTACTACTCTAAGTTACTTCCCACTATGACTAGCCTTAGAAAACTCCTCCACTAGTGCATTTCCTCGGACGCCGCCCTTCCTCACCTGCTTGAATGGAATGAATATGTCCTTTGTCTTGTCAAGGAGGGAAAACGCCCAATGTGTGGTACAGGACCGTGACCCTTCTAAACCATTACATAACAGAGAAGTCCATTTGTGTCATGATCGATCCATGCTTTACCATAGTGCCCGGAGAAGCAGACCTACTTCTAGAAGATTAAATAGTGATCCACTGGAATCGGCCTTGGGTGACACCTCCCTAGTCATCGAGGCATGTTACTATATTATATAAATTCTCAAGTTTACATTAGGCTTACCACGTCTATAACACAAGCTTAATTCAATAGTTGTACCATCATCCCTAGCTCGTCTCCCCTCTAAGTCTAGGAACATGTTTTTAGACAGTTACTCTTCCTTTTTCTCCCACCTTAAAATCCAGAATCCTAACTCGTCGACGGTAGTGAGCTATTTGTACTGGGGAGGAAGCGAATAATCTAAAAACGAGAATGAGACTCAAATCTAATATACTAAGTTGTTCGTATTACATCAAGCATTTGAGAGAGACAACAACCAGACCAGAGGTGATCTATATATCGTAAACATATATTTCTTGCAATGCAACATAGATCCTTATATTTCTTATTCTCATAGTAAATTGAGCATTCCATCTTAATTTAGAACGCGGTCAACCTACAGATGTCCGGAAGAACCATCTTGGCAGGGTCTATATATCTTGCTAAAGCGTTCCATCATCCATGCCAACAAAAGTGGGGTCTTGGCGGCGTCATGGAACTCCCTACCATAGAGCTCCTTGGTTGGTTGCATCCATGCTGACCATACCTAACATTGTCTCCGCCAAAGAAAGGCTTACCTATGCAGCATTCCCTCAGTGACCGTTCTTGTGTATGTCCTCCGATGTGAAAGTCTGCTCCCTTCCTTCGTCTTTCTTCTTGTCTGTCTTCCTTGCGAATATCTTCCACCATGGTGCAACTAGCTGCAAGGTCGCATACATATACATACATTTTTTTCTATTACACAAAATTTTGAGCTCTGATTTTGTTTGTTTTTTTGTTGAGGTATCCTCGAATGTTATTTGCGGATGAAATTTTGCAAAAAGCTAAAACTTTTGATCATGTTTGATGTCCCGAAGTTTCAGTTTTTTATTTTGTGTTATATCTTTTGTGTATTTACTGTTCATGAAGGGTGTAGGTACACCCGGGAGTAGAAAATTCACTCCAAGATGGTGAGCGCTAGGAGATGATGGCGCATACAAAAATATTCGAGAGGAAAAAACCGTGCATGTGGCGGGGTTATCCGGTGCATTGGATGTTTGAAAATCAAATTAACAATATTAAAAAACTGAAAATAATTTAGCATCTACACATGATATATTTCAACCATGCCACAAAAACAAAAGGTAAATTTGAACCACAGCTTGAGAAACAAAAAGAACATAATTAACACTAATTGTGTTAATAGATAAAATTTATGGCCCAATATAAAATGAGTCATATTCACACAAAAAATGGACTTTTTTGTTTCTAGAGTTGTACTGAAATTTTGTGACATGTTTTGCGTGTGTGTAAACTTATCTTCACATTTTGAACACATGTGGAGTGTGCTCCGGTAAGCTGTAGCACCAAACATCATGTCGGACGCTAGAATTAGAGAAGCCTTTTTTTTGCGAGACCCTCAACACAATATTGCTCGTAGCCTGGTTAATAAAATAATAAATAGTCGGCCGTGCGTTGGTTGGGGCTAGAACCCACGTATTGAGCCCTCGTCTCATGCATTCTGACCACTACAATACGAAGTGCTTTTGGTTTATGGCAGATCACAGAATGTATATATTCTAAGCATGAATGAAAGTTGAGCTTTGGGACTGCATTAAACACGGATAGTTACGTGTGTGTGTGTGTACGTTATTCTCCTAATATCGATCATGTGCGACTAATATCTTGATAGAAATTCCAAACTATGCAAATACCAATATTGATACTCGTTTCTATAAACGTTGATCTACGCTTCTCTTCATCGGTGACCGTTACTATTCTGGTGCGCTAATTCTGTGGGCCTTAGCACGATGACTTTTCGACTGTCTACTACAACAAGGTTTTCCGACTCACGTAAGGGAGGGGTGATGATGGCAGTGTGCCTTTGGCTCACTTCAGTGCTTGTAGTCGTCGCTAGGTGGTTCACGGGCCTGGATGAAATTTTTGTTACTTCTGGATTCTTTGTACCGCCATGACTATTGATGAATAGATCAGAAGTTTTTCCCACAAAAAAAACTTGGTTGAGCATGTACGAGCAAAAGATCATGTGTCTGTGTGCTTAGATATAGAGAGACTAAGGCAAAGATAAAAGAATCTATGTGTGTGTGCGTGCACGCGCGCGTGTGTGTTTGTGTGTGTGTGTGGGGGGGGGGAGGAGGATCTAGCAAAGTTTGTGTTGTATGATAGAGGGAGGGATATACCTAGAAAGTGAGTGTGTGAGATAGGCATGCGGAGAGGGAGAGAGATGTGTCTTACAGAGAGACAGAGAAATTTGTGTGCTTGTGAGTGAGGAAGACCTATGAATGAAGAGAACTACAAGGGAATGTCCTAAAAGAGAGTGATACAGAGAGGGATCCAGAAAGATGGGGAGGTGTGTCCGTGTGTGTATGAGAGAGAGAGAGATGAGGACATCAATATCATTGTTACACCCACAACCCCTACTACTACATATACTGGACCAATTACTAGAGCTCGGGCACGCCAATTAAATTATCAGGTACTTTCGTTTCTTGGTAATGATTCTAATGTTCATGAGAATATGATGCTGCCTAAATTGGATACATTTGTTTTGCTTACAAATGAAGGGCCTCACGTGGATAAAAGGGATGAACACTGGAGCAAGACCAAGCATGAAGATGATGGCATGCGCAAGGGGAACAAGAACGGAGTTACAAGTGATGATTTCAGGACTTTGAAGCCACCATAATGAGTGCATGAAGTCTTGGACGAAATATACAAGATGCCACTTCATAAATTTCGTCCAGAGGCTATTCTAGGTGTTGCGTCACCTTATTATTGGGCCAGGCCCATGTAATTTCGAAATACATAAGTATAAGATGTTTTTAGAGTCCGTATGTTTGTGGAAACAAGAGATATGGTTGTTTTCGGACCCCTCCCCCAGGGGCCACGAAATTCCCCCCTCTTCCTCCATATATACAGCTCTTAAGGCACCGTTTAGACTTTGGATTTTGTTTAGATAAAAATTCGCCATAGCTGCAACTTTGCGTACTTTGTTTGTGTTCAACGACCAGACAAAGGCGTCTCAGAACCCCACCTTCATTAATAAAGCTTTCCTCTTATATTCGCAATATCCATATTGCAATCTTAGTTTCTTGCTTGTTCTTCGTTTGCTCGCATGAAACAGGCCCTCGTGGTCAGGTTGATCGTGCTCCGGCATGGTCAATAACCGTCGAAGGTTGGTTTAGCGATTGCTAAGGCGCGACTTCTCGCACGTTCGTAGTCGGATCGTCAAGGTCGACTCCCACAGAAAACGATAGCCACCATCTCATCGAAATATCGGGACACCTTTGCCTCTATCAAGTGGTATCAGATTTACAAGTTGCTCGGTGAGATTTTACAGTTTTTCGTAGTTTAGATCGAGCCTATTCTTCATACCTACAGTCCACGAAAAAGCCAAAAAAATTAGGGTTAGTTCATCATATCCAAACCAATCTGAGCCTTTGCATAATCTTTTTAGGGTTTTGCATTGTTGAATTTGTGGTTGCATCGTCGTGTCTAGTTGCTAGTCTTAGTGTCTAGTCCTTTAGAGTTTCAAGTTCTATTCACAAGTAGGCATGCCGCCGCATCATCATCATCACCGCTGCCATATACCACCATCATCGTCACCGCTGCCACATACTATACCACCATCGATATCGCCGCTGCCATATACCACATATCCACCGCCATCACGATAATCTGAGTCCACCTCCATCACAGATTCGCCACCAGTCCGAGTTTCCACCAGATTCATCTCCGCCACCAGTCCGAGTCCAGTATTTGTTGCTTTGTTTTCGAGTTCTAGATCACGCGATACTTCGAGTCGTTACCAAGTCGGACTCCCCAACTTCCGTGCTACCCGCAGTAGAAAAATAGTTCCAAACTCAAAAAAAACTAAGTCTGGAAATTTCTGGCTAGGCAGTTTTTAGACCATTTGTAGACTTTTTCGGAAAAAATTGTTCCGGAGCAAAAAAAAGAGGAAAAAAGTGCAAAAAAAAGAGAAAAAAAAATGCCTTTGCATAATCTTTTTAGGGTTTTGCATTTTTGAATTTGTGGTTGCATCGTCGTGTCTAGTTGCTAGTCTTAGTGTCTAGTCCTTTAGAGTTTCGAGTTCTGTTCACAAGTCGTCACGCCGCCGCCGCTCTATCATCATCGCCCTGCCATATACCACCATCGCTTATCCACTACTCCACTGAGTCCATATACCACCACCGATCCGAGTCCATATCCCACCACCAATACGAGTCAATATACCACCACCAATCCGAGTCCACATATACCACCGTCATATAGCATCACCAGTTCGAGTTCCACCAGATTCATCTCTGCCACCAGTCCTAGTCCGAGTCTAGTAGTTTGTTACTCTGTTTTGGTTTTCCATATCACGCCATACTCTGAGTCGTGACAGAGTAGGACTCCCGAACTTTCGTGCTACCCGTACAAGAAAAAAAGCTCCAGTTTAAAAAAACTAAGTCTGGAAAATTCTGGCTAGGCAGTTTTTAGACCATTTGTAGACTTTTTTGAAAAAATTGTTGCAGAGCAAAATAGAAAAAAAAGAAAACAAATTCAGAGTGTGCTCCTCCCTTGTTTACGTGCAGCGCCGTGATTTTGTTCGTGTTCTAGGCTCGCGTCTCTAGCACGGTCTAGCCTAGGACCAGCACAGTACCATCGTTGAGCGTTTATTCAACTTTGCATCTCTGAATTAATTATTGCTGACCCTTTTTGCTACCATATTATAAGCATTCCAAGCTCCACATACATCTACATCGTGCGTTTGACTCTCGCTGGTAATCGCTCTATCCAAGCTATGAGAGTTTTGACTACATCGGTTGCCGATCACTGCCTGCTGCTGGGTAAAAACTGGTAAGAATTTAAGATTTGCTTGACGGATTTGTAACACCCACCACCACCACCACTTGTTAGTAGTCTGTAGGATCATATTATTGTGTGTTTCTATTGCTGCTAACCATGCCAGGATCACAAGCCGATGAGATTGACTGGGAGAACATGACGAATAAGGAGTTGCATTATAAATTTTAGCAAATGATGACTGAACAGGTGCAAGATGTGCTGAACAATTTTGAAGAGGCCATGGATAAGATAATTGGCTTTGAGAAGACGTTCGAAACAAAGCTCGATAACAAATTTAATGAAGTGCTTGTGCATTTTCCACAACCACCACCGGCTGCACCTGCCGCTCCTCTGCCACAACAACAACAACGACTACCTCCACGTCGCGAAACAGCCCTCCGCCGAGCGAGTCGTGTCCCTCTTGAGCCTGGCCAAACTGTTGGTGTTGTTGTTGATACTTCTGTGACTCCTGCTACTGATGAGAAGGAGGATGATTATGCGGGAGATTACGAGGATGAAGCTGATCAAAATTAGAACTACGTGCGACCACCAGCACCCGGTCGTCCACATGCAAATAATCGCAATGGTAGGGCTGCATTACCAGCTCAGGTACGAGATCATGACCATCTTCCTAAACTAAA